>NC_084551.2:59862500-59905000 GCF_033978685.3 Nerophis lumbriciformis | reverse complement strand
GCATGAGTGTGTGCCTTTAAAAGGCGGAGCCTGTTGCGAAGTGAAGCATGTTTTAGCAGTTTTAGCTCGGCATTGGTAGTCTGCGGATTGGAAGGAGATTGTTGTTTCGGTCGTTTTTTTTTTTTAACAATGTTAGCACTTTTGCAGCCTGAAAAACACAACATTAGTGGACATGGTTAGGATTTCTGTTGAAAAGCTTGCAAAATTCAAATTATAATAGAAATAATGGCAAGTGCTCAGCATTGATATGACCAGAATGAGAACAATCGATAAACACAGTGACTTGTTACTTTACCAATTACTAACGGAATTATTCTTTAATAGATGTAAATAATTACTAGGGGAACGTAATTAATGTGTTACTTTGTTTTTTTCCATATATCCGGTGTATGCAGTTGAGAGATGTTTCATGAGAGAAGAGTGCATAAATAATAGTGCATAAAAGGCAGTGCCTGTTGCCAAGTGAAGCATGTTTTAGCAGTTTTAGCTCGGCATTGGTAGTCTGCGGACTGGAAGAAGATTATTGTTTCGGTCATTTTTTTTTTTAACAATGTTAGCACTTTTGCCGCCTGAAAAAAACACACAGTTAGTGGACATTTTTCTGTTGAAAAGCTTGCAAAATTCTAATTATAATAGAAAATATGCCAGGTGCTCTGCATTGGTATGACCAGTATTAGAACAATAGATAATTACAAATACTTGTTACTTTACCGGAATTATTCTTTAATAGATGTACATACTTACTAGGGAAAAGTTACTTTTTTCTTCTCCATATATCAGTTGAGAGATGTTTCATGAGAGAAGAGTGCATGAGTGTGTGCCTTTAAAAGGCGGTGCCTGTTGCCAAGTGAAGCATCTTTTAGCAGTTTTCGCTCAGCATTGGTAGTCTGCGGACTGGAAGGAGATTATTGTTTCTGTCATTTTTTTTTAACAATGTTAGCACTTTTGCAGCCTGAAAAAAACACACAATTAGTGGACATTTTTCTGTTGAAAAGCTTACAAAATTCTAATTATAATAGAAAATATGTCAAGTGCTCAGCATTGGTATGACCAGTATTAGAACAATCGATAATTACAATTACTTGTTACTTTACCAATTACTAACGGAATTATTATTTAATAGATGTACATACTTACTAGGGGAAAGTTACTTTTTTCTTCTCCATATATCAGTTGAGAGATGTTTCATGAGAGAAGAGTGCATGAGTGTGTGCCTTTAAAAGGCGGTGCCTGTTGCCAAGTGAAGCATGTTTTAGCAGTTTTAGCTCGGCATTGGTAGTCTGCGGGCTGGAAGGAGATTATTGTTTCGGTCTTTTTTTTTTTTTAACAATGTTAGCACTTTTGCCGCCTGAAAAAAACACACAATTAGTGGACAATTTTCTGTTGAAAAGCTTGCAAAATTCTAATTATAATAGAAAATATGTCAAGTGCTCAGCATTGGTATGACCAGTATTAGAACAATCGATAATTACAATTACTTGTTACTTTACCGGAATTATTCTTTAATAGATGTACATACTTACTAGGGAAAAGTTACTTTTTTCTTCTCCATATATCAGTTGAGAGATGTTTCATGAGAGAAGAGTGCATGAGTGTGTGCCTTTAAAAATACGGTGCCTGTTGCCAAGTGAAGCATGTTTTAGCAGTTTTAGCTCGGCATTGGTAGTCTGCGGATTGGAAGGAGATTATTGTTTCGGTCGTTTTTTTTTTTAACAATGTTAGCACTTTCGCAGCCTGAAAAAAACACAATTAGTGGACATTTTTCTGTTGAAAAGCTTGCAAAATTCAAATTATAATAGAAAATATGTCAAGTGCTCAGCATTGGTATGACCGGTATTAGAACAATCGATAATTACAATTACTTGTTACTTTACCAAATACTAACGGAATTATTCTTTAATAGATTTAAATAATTACTAGGTGAAAGTTACTTTTTTCTTCTCCATATATCAGTTGAGAGATGTTTCATGAGAGAAGAGTGCATGAGTGTGTGCCTTTAAAAGGCGGTGCCTGTTGCCAAGTGAAGCATGTTTTAGCAGTTTTAGCTCGGCGTTGGTAGTCTGCGGACTGGAAGGAGATTGTTTTTTCTGTCCTTTTTTTTTAACAATGTTAGCACTTTTGCAGCCTGAAAAAAACACACAATTAGTTGACATTTTTCTGTTGAAAAGATTGTAAAATTCAAATTATAATAGAAAATATGTCAAGTGCTCAGCATTGGTATGACCGGTATTAAAACAATCGATAATTACAATTACTTGTTACTTTACTAAATACTAACGGAATTATTCTTTAATAAATTTAAATAATTACTAGGGAAAAGTTACTTTTTTCTTCGCCATATATCAGTTGAGAGATGTTTCATGAGAGAAGAGTGCATGAGTGTGTGCCTTTAAAAGGCGGTGCCTGTTGCCAAGTGAAGCATGTTTTAGCAGTTTTAGCTCGGCATTGGTAGTCTGCGGACTGGAAGGAGATTATTGTTTCGGTCATTTTTTTTTTTAACAATGTTAGCACTTTTGCCGCCTGAAAAAAACACACAGTTAGTGGACATTTTTCTGTTGAAAAGCTTGCAAAATTCTAATTATAATAGAAAATATGTCAAGTGCTCAGCATTGGTATGACCAGTATTAGAACAATCGATAATTACAATTACTTGTTACTTTACCGGAATTATTCTTTAATAGATGTACATACTTACTAGGGAAAAGTTACTTTTTTCTTCTCCATATATCAGTTGAGAGATGTTTCATGAGAGAAGAGTGCATGAGTGTGTGCCTTTAAAAGGCGGAGCCTGTTGCCAAGTGAAGCATGTTTTAGCAGTTTTAGCTCGGCATTGGTAGTCTGGGGATTGGAAGGAGATTATTGTTTCTGTCATTTTTTTTTTTAAACAATGTTAGCACTTTTGCAGCCTGAAAAAAAAACACAATTAGTGGACATTTTTCTGTTGAAAAGCTTGCAAAATTCAAATTATAATAGAAAATATGTCAAGTACTCTGCATTGGTATGACCAATATTAGAACAATCGATAGTTACAATTACTTGTTACTTTACCAATTACTAACAGAATTATTCTTTAATAGATGTAAATAATTTCTAGGGGAAAGTTACTTTTTTCTTCTCCATATATCAGTTGAGAGATGTTTCATGAGAGAAGAGTGCATGAGTGTGTGCCTTTAAAAGGCGGTGCCTGTTGCCAAGTGAAGCATGTTTTAGCAGTTTTAGCTCGGCATTGGTAGTCTGCGGACTGGAAGGAGATTATTGTTTCTGTCATTTTTTTTTTTTTTAACAATGTTAGCACTTTTGCTGCCTGAAAAAAACACACAATTAGTGGACATTTTTCTGTTGAAAAGCTTGCAAAATTCAAATTATAATAGAAAATATGTCAAGTGCTCAGCATTGGTATGACCAGTATTAGAACAATCGATAATTACAATTACTTGTTACTTTACCGGAATTATTCTTTAATAGATGTACATACTTACTAGGGAAACGTTACTTTTTTCTTCTCTATATATCAGTTGAGAGATGTTTCATGAGAGAAGAGTGCATGAGTGTGTGCCTTTAAAAGGCGGTGCCTGTTGCCAAGTGAAGCATGTTTTAGCAGTTTTAGCTCAGCATTGGTAGTCTGCGGATTGGAAGGAGATTATTGTTTCGGTCATTTTTTTTTAACAATGTTAGCACTTTTGCCGCCTGAAAAAAACACACAATTAGTGGACATTTTTTCTGTTGAAAAGCTTGCAGAATTCTAATTATAATAGAAAATATGGCAAGTGCTCAGCATTGGTATGACCAGTATTAGAACAATCGATAATTACAATTACTTGTTACTTTACCAATTACTAACTGAATTATTCTTTAATAGATGTAAATAATTACTAGGGAAAAGTTACTTTTTTCTTCTCCATATATCAGTTGAGAGATGTTTCATGAGAGAAGAGTGCATGAGTGTGTGCCTTTAAAAATACGGTGCCTGTTGCCAAGTGAAGCATGTTTTAGCAGTTTTAGCTCGGCATTGGTAGTCTGCGGATTGGAAGGAGATTATTGTTTCGGTCGTTTTTTTTTTTAACAATGTTAGCACTTTCGCAGCCTGAAAAAAACACAATTAGTGGACATTTTTCTGTTGAAAAGCTTGCAAAATTCAAATTATAATAGAAAATATGTCAAGTGCTCAGCATTGGTATGACCGGTATTAGAACAATCGATAATTACAATTACTTGTTACTTTACCAAATACTAACGGAATTATTCTTTAATAGATTTAAATAATTACTAGGTGAAAGTTACTTTTTTCTTCTCCATATATCAGTTGAGAGATGTTTCATGAGAGAAGAGTGCATGAGTGTGTGCCTTTAAAAGGCGGTGCCTGTTGCCAAGTGAAGCATGTTTTAGCAGTTTTAGCTCGGCGTTGGTAGTCTGCGGACTGGAAGGAGATTGTTTTTTCTGTCCTTTTTTTTTAACAATGTTAGCACTTTTGCAGCCTGAAAAAAACACACAATTAGTGGACATTTTTCTGTTGAAAAGATTGTAAAATTCAAATTATAATAGAAAATATGTCAAGTGCTCAGCATTGGTATGACCGGTATTAAAACAATCGATAATTACAATTACTTGTTACTTTACTAAATACTAACGGAATTATTCTTTAATAAATTTAAATAATTACTAGGGAAAAGTTACTTTTTTCTTCGCCATATATCAGTTGAGAGATGTTTCATGAGAGAAGAGTGCATGAGTGTGTGCCTTTAAAAGGCGGTGCCTGTTGCCAAGTGAAGCATGTTTTAGCAGTTTTAGCTCGGCATTGGTAGTCTGCGGACTGGAAGGAGATTATTGTTTCGGTCATTTTTTTTTTTAACAATGTTAGCACTTTTGCCGCCTGAAAAAAACACACAGTTAGAGGACATTTTTCTGTTGAAAAGCTTGCAAAATTCTAATTATAATAGAAAATATGTCAAGTGCTCAGCATTGGTATGACCAGTATTAGAACAATCGATAATTACAATTACTTGTTACTTTACCGGAATTATTCTTTAATAGATGTACATACTTACTAGGGAAAAGTTACTTTTTTCTTCTCCATATATCAGTTGAGAGATGTTTCATGAGAGAAGAGTGCATGAGTGTGTGCCTTTAAAAGGCGGAGCCTGTTGCCAAGTGAAGCATGTTTTAGCAGTTTTAGCTCGGCATTGGTAGTCTGGGGATTGGAAGGAGATTATTGTTTCTGTCATTTTTTTTTTTAAACAATGTTAGCACTTTTGCAGCCTGAAAAAAAAACACAATTAGTGGACATTTTTCTGTTGAAAAGCTTGCAAAATTCAAATTATAATAGAAAATATGTCAAGTACTCTGCATTGGTATGACCAATATTAGAACAATCGATAGTTACAATTACTTGTTACTTTACCAATTACTAACAGAATTATTCTTTAATAGATGTAAATAATTTCTAGGGGAAAGTTACTTTTTTCTTCTCCATATATCAGTTGAGAGATGTTTCATGAGAGAAGAGTGCATGAGTGTGTGCCTTTAAAAGGCGGTGCCTGTTGCCAAGTGAAGCATGTTTTAGCAGTTTTAGCTCGGCATTGGTAGTCTGCGGACTGGAAGGAGATTATTGTTTCTGTCATTTTTTTTTTTTTTAACAATGTTAGCACTTTTGCTGCCTGAAAAAAACACACAATTAGTGGACATTTTTCTGTTGAAAAGCTTGCAAAATTCAAATTATAATAGAAAATATGTCAAGTGCTCAGCATTGGTATGACCAGTATTAGAACAATCGATAATTACAATTACTTGTTACTTTACCGGAATTATTCTTTAATAGATGTACATACTTACTAGGGAAACGTTACTTTTTTCTTCTCTATATATCAGTTGAGAGATGTTTCATGAGAGAAGAGTGCATGAGTGTGTGCCTTTAAAAGGCGGTGCCTGTTGCCAAGTGAAGCATGTTTTAGCAGTTTTAGCTCAGCATTAGTAGTCCACGGACTGGAAGGAGATTATTGTTTCGGTCTTTTTTTTTTAAACAATGCTAGCACTTTTGCAGCCTGAAAAAAATACAATTAGTGGACATTTTTCTGTTGAAAAGCTTGCAAAATTCAAATTATAATAGAAAATATGTCAAGTGCTCAGCATAGGTATGATGAGTATTAGAACAATCGATAATTACAATTACTTGTTACTTTACCAATTACTAACGGAATTATGCTTTAATAGATGTAAATAATTACTAGGGAAAAGTTACTTTTTTCTTCTCCATATATCAGTTGAGAGATGTTTCATGAGAGAAGAGTGCATGAGTGTGTGCCTTTAAAAATGCGGTGCCTGTTGCCAAGTGAAGCATCTTTTAGCAGTTTTAGCTGGGTATTGCTAGTCTGTGGACTGGAAGGAGATTATTGTTTCTGTCATTTTTCTTTTTTAACAATGTTAGCACTTTTGCCGCCTGAAAAAAACACACAATTAGTGGACATTTTTCTGTTGAAAAGCTTGCAAAATTCAAATTATAATAGAAAATATGTCAAGTGCTCAGCATAGGTATGACCGGTATTAGAACAATCGATAATTACAATTACTTGTTACTTTACCAATTACTAACGGAATTATTCTTTAATAGATGTACATACTTACTAGGGAAAAGTTACTTTTTTCTTCTCCATATATCAGTTGAGAGATGTTTCATGAGAGAAGAGTGCATGAGTGTGTGCCTTTAAAAGGCGGAGCCTGTTGCCAAGTGAAGCACGTTTTAACAGTTTTAGCTCTGCGGACTGGAAAGAGATTATTGTCTCTGTCATTTTTTTTTTTAACAATGTTAGCACTTTTGCCGCCTGAAAAAAAACACACAATTAGTGGACATGTTTCTGTTGAAAAGCTTGCAAAATTCAAATTATAATAGAAAATATGTCAAGTGCTCAGCATTGGTATGACCAGTATTAGAACAATCGATAATTACAATTACTTGTTACTTTACCAATTACTAACGGAATTATTCTTTAATAGATGTAAATAATTACTAGGGAAAAGTTACTTTTTTCTTCTCCATATATCAGTTGAGAGATGTTTCATGAGAGAAGAGTGCATGAGTGTTTGCCTTTAAAAGGCGGTGCCTGTTGCCAAGTGAAGGATCTTTTAGCAGTTTTAGCTGGGTATTGCTAGTCTGTGGACTGGAAGGAGATTATTGTTTCTGTCATTTTTTTTTTTAACAATGTTAGCACTTTTGCCGCCTGAAAAAACACACACAATTAGTGGACATGTTTCTGTTGAAAAGCTTGCAAAATTCAAATTATAATAGAAAATATGTCAAGTGCTCAGCATTGGTATGACCAGTATTAGAACAATCGATAATTACAATTACTTGTTACTTTACCGGAATTATTATTTAATAGATGTACATACTTACTAGGGAAAAGTTACTTTTTTCTTCTCCATATATCAGTTGAGAGATGTTTCATGAGAGAAGAGTGCATGAGTGTGTGCCTTTAAAAGGCGGAGCCTGTTGCCAAGTGAAGCATGTTTTAGCAGTTTTAGCTCGGCATTGGTAGTCTGCGGACTGGAAGGAGATTATTGTTTCTGTCATTTTTTTTTTTTAACAATGTTAGCACTTTTGCTGCCTGAAAAAAACACACAATTAGTGGACATTTTTCTGTTGAAAAGCTTGCAAAATTCAAATTATAATAGAAAATATGTCAAGTGCTCCGCATTGGTATGTCCAGTATTAGAACAATCGATAATTACAATTACTTGTTACTTTACCAATTACTAACGGAATGATTCTTTAATAGATAATTACTAGGTGAAAGTTCCTTTTTTCTTCTCCATACATCAGTTGAGAGATGTTTCATGAGAGAAGAGTGCATGAGTGTGTGCCTTTAAAAGGCGGTGCCTGTTGCCAAGTGAAGCATGTTTTAGCAGTTTTAGCTCGGCATTGGTAGTCTGCGGACTGGAGGGAGATTGTTGTTTCGGTAATTTTTTTTTTAACAATGTTAGCACTTTTGCCGCCTGAAAAAACACAAAATTAGTGGACATGGTTAGGATTTATGTTGAAAAGCTTGCAAAATTCAAATTATAATAGAAAATATGGCAAGTGCTCAGCATTGGTATGACCAGTATTAGAACAATCAATAATTACAATTACTTGTTACTTTACCAATTACTAACGGAATGATTCTTTAATAGATAATTACTAGGTGAAAGTTCCTTTTTTCTTCTCCATATATCAGTTGAGAGATGTTTCATGAGAGAAGAGTGCATGAGTGTGTGCCTTTAAAAGGCGGTGCCTGTTGCCAAGTGAAGCATGTTTTAGCAGTTTTAGCTCGGCATTGGTAGTCTGCGGATTGGAAGGAGATTGTTGTTTCGGTCATTTTTTTTTTAACAATGTTAGCACTTTTGCAGCCTGAAAAACACAAAATTAGTGGACATTGTTAGGATTCCTGTTTAAAAGCTTGCAAAATTCAAATTATATTAGAAAATATATCAAGGGCTCAACATTTGGTATGACCAGTATTACAACAAAAGATAATTACAGTGACTTGTTACTTTCCCAATTACTAACGGAATTATTCTTTAATAGATGTAAATAATTACTAGGGGAAAGTAATTAATATGTTACTTTGTTTTTTTCCATATATCTGGTGTATGCAGTTTTGAGATGTTTCATGAGAGAAGAGTGCATGAATGGGTGCCTTTTAGCAGTTTTAACTCGGCATTGGTAGTCTGCGGACTGGAAGGAGATTGTTTTTTTTTTTAACGATGTTAGCACTTTCGCAGCCTGAAAAAACACTAAATTAGTGGACATTGTTAGGATTTCTGTTGAAAAGCTTGCAAAATTCATCTGATAGTAGAAAATATGTTAAGTGCTCAGCATTGGTATGACCAGTATTAGGGAAATTACTAAAAAAGTAATTAATTACAGTTTCTTGTTACTTTCCCAATTACTAACGGATGTAAATAATTACTAGGGGAAAGTTTTTTTTTTTTTTCCTTCTTCATATATCTGGTGTATGCAGTTGAGAGACGTTTCATGAGAGAAGAGTGCATGAGTGTAATATTTAGTCTACGATATATAAAAAGTGAGTGAATGGCACTTTGGACACGCTTGCTTTCAGGACACAACCAGTGTATTCTTCTCATTCATTTCCTCCATGCTTGTTTTGCCATTTGTGTCCTCCACTCAAATAACCGTGGAGCCCCTCTGCTCTTTGGAGTGTGCACGCTGCTTCTCCAAATGCTAAAGTCCCCCCCCCCCCCCTTGTCGCTCATTATTTGTCGTTTTCATGTCTCCATTTTTTTGTCCTTAAAACAAAAGCCGGAGGATATCCATGGCGAGGGTTGGGCCGAGGGGGCGGCGTTCTCCGACAAGGGGAGAGAGAGAGAGAGAGAAAGTATCGTTGTTTCATTCTCCCCTAATTGACGTGAACAGTTCTTTTGACCCTAATTAGTGCTTTGTAATCTCTCATTTGCATATCACAAAGGCAACATCATTTGCATATTTGTAAACGAGATGGGCGCCGCATCTGCATGCGCTCCCTTGTTTCCTCGCCTTTCTTCTTTTTTTGGCCCTCGCCACTCTGCCTCACTCCGCTGCCCCCCCCCCCCCCCACCCCAGCCTTCTTACGCGGGTACCATGCCAGGAAGCGTGGCGGCGCCGACATGAAGATGAAACGCAACAAGTTGGGCTCGGCCAGAGCGATATGGCCTAAAAATAAAACCGGCAAAAATGAGATTCACGATTTTTTTCAGAAGTTTTCCCCTAACTTTTGAAGAAACCAATAAATGCAAATGACAAAGATAATTCCAAACAAGTTGTTATTTTAGTTGATCAAAAACTAGTAGTTTAAAATGACACGTATTTCACGCACTCGACCGGAGGCTTCGGTTTCAGATGCTGAATTAAGTTTGAAACTTTGCAGCGCGCGGTCATTTGTTCCACGCCTGTTGCCGCAAAACCAAACCACTGACAACACTATGCCTTTCTTTGAAGCAGACGGTACAGTATATCGTTAGGATATTAAAGATACAAATGTTGATATTTCTTATCAATAATGGTATTCATCAGTACTCTTATCAGTATTATATGTAATTGACGCAAAAAAAGATGTGAAAAAAAATTATTTTCTATTACTATTTTTGCTAGCACAAGACGTTGCACACCACCAACATCACGTAACATCTCACAGCAGGGAATTATTTGATCAACACCTTATTTCATGTGTTTATGTCAGCAGTGACGACTGCCGACATAAAGATGAAACGCAACAATTTGGGCTCGGCCAGGGCGATATGGCCTAAAAATAAAACCAGCAAAAATGAGATTCACGATTTTTTTCAGAAGTTTTCCCCTAACTTTTGAAGAAACCAATAAATGCAAAAGACAAAGATAATTCCAAACAAGTTGTTATTTTAGTTGATCAAAAACTAGTAGTTTAAAATGACACGTATTTCACGCACTCGACTGGAGGCTTCGGTTTCAGATGCTGAATTAAGTTTGAAACTTTGCAGCGTTCCACGCCTGTTGCCGCAAAACCAAACCACTGACAACACTATTCCTTTCTTTGAAGCAGACGCTACAGTATATTGTTAGGATATTAAAGATACAAATATTGATATTTCTTATCAATAATGGTATTCATCGGCACTCTTATCGGTATTATATGTAATTGATGCAAAAAAAGATGTGAAAAAAAATGATTTTCTATTACCATTTTTACTAGCACAAGAAGTTGTACACCACCAACATTGTCAGAGTTTGTAGGTGACGAACCCCAAGATGCAGAGACAGCAGGCTTTGTCCAGGAAAACATGATTTAATTTAACCCTATAAGAAGAAACAAACAAAAAGGTACAAACAAAAGGCGCGCACAAGGCGGAGAACAAACTTGGCTATGAACAGAAACTAGCACAAAGGCTAAACTATGGACAAGAAACAAAAACACTTACTGTGACACGAATAAGCAAAACTCACGTGGCAAGAAACGAGCAGGATGAACTATGACAAGAGCAGAGTGAACAGAAGTAGACAGAGCTACAACAATGACATCGACAAGTATAAATGACATTGACCTCGACAATCATTAGCCACAATGACAATCAACAGGTAGAAGCGACAATAATCCATCACTGACTGGAGGGGAAGGCAGGTTTAAATAGCAGCTGGCTGATTGACACCGGGTGTGGCCGGGTTCCAATCAGCCACAGCTGAGGGGACAGCACTCAGAGAGACAAACAGGAAAGTGAACCAAAATAAGAGTGCTGACAGGAAATAAAACAGAGGAAAAGCTAAAACTTGACCAAACTGTCAGGGACAAGCCTGACAAACATCATGTAACATCTCACAGCAGGGAATTATTTGATCAAACCTTATTTCATGTGTTTATGTCAGCAATGCCGACTGCCGATATAAAGATGAAACGCAACAAGTTGGTCTAGGCCAGGGCGATACGGCCTAAAAATAAAACCAGCAAAAATTAGATTCACGATTTTTTTCAGAAGTTTTCCCCCAACTTTTGAAGAAACCAATAAATGCAAATGACAAAGATAATTCCAAACAAGTTTTTCTTTTAGTCGATCAAAAACTACGAGTTTAAAAGGACACGCCTTTCCCGCACTCGACCGGAGGCTTCGGTTTCAGATGCTGAATTAAGTTTGAAACTTTGCAGCGTGCGGTCATTTGTTCCACACCTGTTGCCGCAAAACCAAACCACTGACAACACTATTCCTTTCTTTGAAGCACAGTATATCGTTAGGATATTAAAGATACTGATACAAATATTGATATTTCTTATCATAAAGGTATTCATCTGCACTCTTATCGGTATTATATGTAATTGATGCAATAAAAGATGTGAAAAAAATTAATTTTCTATTAACATTTTTACTAGCATAGGAAGTTGTACACCACCAACATCATGTAACATCTCACAGCATTATTGTATCAACACCTTATTTCATGTGTTTATGTCGACTGCTGACATAAAGATGAAACGCAACAAGTTGGTCTCGGCCAGGGCGATATGTCCTAAAAATATAACCAGCAAAAATGAGATTCACTATTTTTTTCTGAGGTTTTTCCCCTAATTTTTGAAGAAGCCAATATATGAAAATAACAAAGATAATTCCAAACAAGTTGTTATTTTAGTTGATCAAAAACTAGTAGTTTAAAATGACACGTATTTCACGCACTCGACCGGAGGCTTCGGTTTCAGATGCTGAATTAAGTTTGGAACTTTGCAGCGTGCGGTCATTTGTTCCACGCCTGTTGCCGCAAAACCAAACCACTGACAACACTATTCCTTTCTTTGATTCAGACGCTACAGTATATCGTTAGGATATTAAAGATACAAATATTGATATTTCTTATCAATAATGGTATTCATCGGCACTCTTGTCGGTATTATTTGTAATTGATGCAAAAAAAGATGTGAAAAAAAATATTTTTCTGTTACCATTTTTACTAGCACAAGACGTTGCACACCACCAACATCACGTAACATCTCACAGCAGGGAATTATTTGATCAACACCTTATTTCATGTGTTTATGTCAGCAGTGACGACTGCCGACATAAAGATGAAACGCAACAATAAAACCAGCAAAAATGAGATTCACGATTTTTTTCAGAAGTTTTCCCCTAACTTTTGAAGAAACCAATAAATGCAAATGACAAAGATAATTCCAAACAAGTTTTTATTTTAGTTGATCAAAAACTAGTAGTTTAAAATGACACGTATTTCACGCACTCGACCGGAGGCTTCGGTTTCAGATGCTGAATTAAGTTTGAAACTTTGCAGCGTGCGGTCATTTGTTCCACGCCTGTTGCCGCAAAGCCAAACCACTGACAACACTATTCCTTTCTTTGAAGCACAGTATATCGTTAGGATATTAAAGATACTGATACAAATATTGATATTTCTTATCATACAGGTATTCATCTGCACTCTTATCGGTATTATATGTAATTGATGCAATAAAAGATGTGAAAAAAATTAATTTTCTATTAACATTTTTACTAGCATAGGAAGTTGTACACCACCAACATCATGTAACATCTCACAGCATTATTGTATCAACACCTTATTTCATGTGTTTATGTCGACTGCTGACATAAAGATGAAACGCAACAAGTTGGTCTCGGCCAGGGCGATATGTCCTAAAAATATAACCAGCAAAAATGAGATTCACTATTTTTTTCTGAGGTTTTTCCCCTAATTTTTGAAGAAGCCAATATATGAAAATGACAGAGATAATTCCAAACAAGTTTTTTCTTTAAGTCGATCAAAAACTAGTAGTTTAAAATGACACGTATTTCACGCACTCGACTGGAGGCTTCGGTTTCAGATGCTGAATTAAGTTTGGAACTTTGCAGCGTGCCATCATTTGTTCCACGCCTGTTGCCGCAAAACCAAACCACTGACAACACTATTCCTTTCTTTGAAGCACAGTATATCGTTAGGATATTAAAGATACTGATACAAATATTGATATTTCTTATCATAAAGGTATTCATCTGCACTCTTATCGGTATTATATGTAATTGATGCAAAAAAAGATGTGGAAAAAAATAAACTTTCTATTAACATTTTTACTAGCATAGGAAGTTGTACACCACCAACATCATGTAACATCTCACAGCATTATTGTATCAACACCTTATTTCATGTGTTTATGTCGACTGCTGACATAAAGATGAAACGCAACAAGTTGGTCTCGGCCAGGGCGATATGTCCTAAAAATATAACCAGCAAAAATGAGATTCACTATTTTTTTCTGAGGTTTTTCCCCTAATTTTTGAAGAAGCCAATAAATGCAAATGACAGAGATAATTCCAAACAAGTTTTTTCTTTAAGTCGATCAAAAACTAGTAGTTTAAAATGACACGTATTTCACGCACTCGACCGGAGGCTTCGGTTTCAGATGCTGAATTAAGTTTGGAACTTTGCAGCGTGCCGTCATTTGTTCCACGCCTGTTGCCGCAAAACCAAACCACTGACAACACTATTCCTTTCTTTGAAGCACAGTATATCGTTAGGATATTAAAGATACTGATACAAATATTGATATTTCTTATCATAAAGGTATTCATCTGCACTCTTATCGGTATTATATGTAATTGATGCAAAAAAAGATGTGGAAAAAAATAAATTTTCTATTAACATTTTTACTAGCATAGGAAGTTGTACACCACCAACATCATGTAACATCTCACAGCATTATTGTATCAACACCTTATTTCATGTGTTTATGTCGACTGCTGACATAAAGATGAAACGCAACAAGTTGGTCTCGGCCAGGGCGATATGTCCTAAAAATATAACCAGCAAAAATGAGATTCACTATTTTTTTCTGAGGTTTTTCCCCTAATTTTTGAAGAAGCCAATATATGAAAATGACAGAGATAATTCCAAACAAGTTTTTTCTTTAAGTCGATCAAAAACTAGTAGTTTAAAATGACACGTATTTCACGCACTCGACTGGAGGCTTCGGTTTCAGATGCTGAATTAAGTTTGGAACTTTGCAGCGTGCGGTCATTTGTTCCACGCCTGTTGCCGCAAAACCAAACCACTGACAACACTATTCCTTTCTTTGAAGCACAGTATATCGTTAGGATATTAAAGATACTGATACAAATATTGATATTTCTTATCATAAAGGTATTCATCTGCACTCTTATCGGTATTATATGTAATTGATGCAATAAAAGATGTGAAAAAAATTAATTTTCTATTAACATTTTTACTAGCATAGGAAGTTGTACACCACCAACATCATGTAACATCTCACAGCATTATTGTATCAACCCCTTATTTCATGTGTTTATGTCGACTGCTGACATAAAGATGAAACGCAACAAGTTGGTCTCGGCCAGGGCGATATGTCCTAAAAATATAACCAGCAAAAATGAGATTCACTATTTTTTTCTGAGGTTTTTCCCCTAATTTTTGAAGAAGCCAATATATGAAAATAACAAAGATAATTCCAAACAAGTTTTTATTTTAGTTGATCAAAAACTAGTAGTTTAAAATGACACGTATTTCACGCACTCGACCGGAGGCTTCGGTTTCAGATGCTGAATTAAGTTTGGAACTTTGCAGCGTGCGGTCATTTGTTCCACGCCTGTTGCCGCAAAACCAAACCACTGACAACACTATTCCTTTCTTTGATTCAGACGCTACAGTATATCGTTAGGATATTAAAGATACAAATATTGATATTTCTTATCAATAATGGTATTCATCGGCACTCTTATCGGTATTATTTGTAATTGATGCAAAAAAAGATGTGAAAAAAAATATTTTTCTGTTACCATTTTTACTAGCACAAGACGTTGCACACCACCAACATCACGTAACATCTCACAGCAGGGAATTATTTGATCAACACCTTATTTCATGTGTTTATGTCAGCAGTGACGACTGCCGACATAAAGATGAAACGCAACAATTTGGGCTCGGCCAGGGCGATATGGCCTAAAAATAAAACCAGCAAAAATGAGATTCACGATTTTTTTCAGAAGTTTTCCCCTAACTTTTGAAGAAACCAATAAATGCAAAAGACAAAGATAATTCCAAACAAGTTATTATTTTAGTTGATCAAAAACTAGTAGTTTAAAATGACACGTATTTCACGCATTCGACCGGAGGCTTCGGTTTCAGATGCTGAATTAAGTTTGGAACTTTGCAGCGTGCAGTCATTTGTTCCACGCCTGTTGCCGCAAAACCAAACCACTGACAACACTATTCCTTTCTTTGATTCAGACGCTACAGTATATCGTTAGGATATTAAAGATACAAATATTGATATTTCTTATCAATAATGGTATTCATCGGCACTCTTATCGGTATTATTTGTAATTGATGCAAAAAAAGATTTGAAAAAATATATTTTTCTGTTACCATTTTTACTAGCAGAAGACGTTGCACACCACCAACTTCACGTAACATCTCACAGCAGGGAATTATTTGATCAACACCTTATTTCATGTGTTTATGTCAGCAGTGACGACTGCCGACATAAAGATGAAACGCAACAATAAAACCAGCAAAAATGAGATTCACGATTTTTTTCAGAAGTTTTCCCCCAACTTTTGAAGAAGCCAATAAATGCAAATGACAAAGATAATTCCAAACAAGTTTTTCTTTTAGTCGATCAAAAACTACGAGTTTAAACGGACACGCCTTTCCCGCAATCGACTAGAGGCTTCGGTTTCAGATGCTGAATTAAGTTTGGAACTTTGCAGCGTGCGGTCATTTGTTCCACGCCTGTTGCCGCAAAACCAAACCACTGACAACACTATTCCTTTCTTTGAAGCACAGTATATCGTTAGGATATTAAAGATACTGATACAAATATTGATATTTCTTATCATAAAGGTATTCATCTGCACTCTTATCGGTATTATATGTAATTGATGCAATAAAAGATGTGAAAAAAATTAATTTTCTATTAACATTTTTACTAGTATAGGAAGTTGTACACCACCAACATCATGTAACATCTCACAGCATTATTGTATCAACACCTTATTTTATGTGTTTATGTCGACTGCTGACATAAAGATGAAACGCAACAAGTTGGTCTCGGCCTGGGCGATATGTCCTAAAAATATAACCAGCAAAAATGAGATTCACTATTTTTTTCTGAGGTTTTTCCCCTAATTTTTGAAGAAGCCAATATATGAAAATGACAGAGATAATTCCAAACAAGTTTTTTCTTTAAGTCGATCAAAAACTAGTAGTTTAAAAAACAATTTCCCACACTCGACTGGAGGCTTCGGTCTCGGATGCTGGACTAAAATTGGAACTTTGCAGCATGCGGTTATTTGTTCCACGCCTGTTGCCGCAAAACCAAACCACTGATGTTAGCATTAGAATTAGCCATGTTGTGTGTGCTCAGTGTGCCGCTAAGGAAATAATGGGTAGGGCGGAAGGTATGGCAGCTCCGCAGGGGAAAAAAAATATGCCCGAGCAAGAGGAGAAACATTTTTTTCTATTTTTTTAACAAAAAACTCGAATTTAAGTTTAAATGACACGCATTTCCTGCACTCGACTGGCGGTTTTGGTTTCAGATGTTTAATTAAGGTTGAAACTTTGCAGCCTGCAGTCATTTGTTCCATGCCTGTTGCCGCAAAACCAAACCACTGACAACACTATTACTTTCTTCGGAGCAAACGTCTCGCTCTCGTTAGCATTAGCATTAGCCATGTTGTGTGTGCTAGGTGTACCGCTAAGGAAATAATGGGTAGGGCGGAAGCTACGGAAGCTCCTCGTGGGAAAAAAAAAAGATGCCCGAGCAAGAGGAGGAAAAAAATGTATTTTCTATTTTTTAAACAAAAAACTCGAATTTAAATTTAAATGACACGCATTTCCTGCACTCAACTGGCGGTTTTGGTTTCAGATGCTGAATTAAGGTTGAAACTTTGCAGCCTGCAGTCATTTGTTCCACGCCTGTTGCCGTAAAACCGAACCACTGACAACACTATTACTTTCTTCGGAGCAAACGTCTCGCTCTCGTTAGCATTAGCATTAGCCATGTTGTGTGTGCTAGGTGTGCCGCTAAGGAAATAATGGGTAGGGCGGAAGCTCCTCCGGGGAAAAAGAAAAAAGATGCCCGAGCAAGAGGAGAAAAAAATTTATTTTCTGTTTTTTAAACAAAAAACTCGAATTTAAGTTTAAATGACACACATTTCCTGCACTCAACTGGCGGTTTTGGTTTCAGATGCTGAATTAAGTTTGGAACTTTGCAGCGTACGGTCATTTGTTCCACGCCTGTTGCCGCAAAACCAAACCACTGACGTTAGCATTAGAATTAGCCATGTTGTGTGTGCTAGGTGTGCCGCTAAAGAAATAATGGGTAGGGCGGAAACTACGGAAGCTCCGCAGGGGAAAAAAAAATATGCCCGAGCAAGAGGAGATAAAAATGTTTCTATTTTTTTAACAAAAAACTCGATTTTAAGTTTAAATGACACGCATTTCCTGCACTCGACTGGCGGTTTTGGTTTCGGATGCTGAATTAAGGTTGAAACTTTGCAGCCTGCAGTCATTTGTTCCATGCCTGTTGCCGCAAAACCAAACCAATGACAACACTATTCCTTTCTTCGGAGCAAACGTCTCGCATTTGTTAGCATTAGCATTAGCCATGCTGTGTGTGCTAGGTGTGCCGCTAAAGAAATAATGGGTAGGGTGGAAGCTACGGAAGCTCCTCGGGGTAAAATAAAGTATGATGCCCGAGCAAGAGGAGAAAAAAAATTATTTTCTATTTTTTAAACAAAAAACTTGAATTTAAGTTTAAATGACACGCATTTCCTGCACTCGACTGGCGGTTTTGGTTTCAGATGTTTAATTAAGGTTGAAACTTTGCAGCCTGCAGTCATTTGTTCCACGCCTGTTGCCGCAAAACCAAACCACTGACAACACTATTCCTTTCTTTGAAGCAAACGTCTCGCTCTCGCTAGCACTAGCATAAGCCATGTTGTGTGTGCTAGGTGTGCCGCTAAGGAAATAATGGGTAGGGCGGAAGCTACGGAAGCTCCTCGGGGGAAAAAAAAAAGATGCCCGAGCAAGAGGAGAAAAAATTTTATTTTCTATTTTTTAAACAAAAAACTTGAATTTAAGTTTAAATGACACGCATTTCCTGCACTCAACTGGCGGTTTTGGTTTCAGATGCTGAATTAAGTTTGGAACTTTGCAGCGTGCGGTCATTTGTTCCACGCCTGTTGCCGCAAAACCAAACCACTGACGTTAGCATTAGAATTAGCCATGTTGTGTGTGCTAGGTGTGCCGCTAAAGAAATAATGGGTAGGGCGGAAACTACGGAAGCTCCGCAGGGGGAAAAAAATATGCCCGAGCAAGAGGAGAAAACATTTTTTCTATTTTTTTAACAAAAAACTCGATTTTAAGTTTAAATGACACGCATTTCCTGCACTCGACTGGCGGTTTTGGTTACGGATGCTGAATTAAGTTCTCCAAGCACCACCGGCGCAACCCCGGGGCAGATCGTCGGAGGGGGGACGCATGGCGTGGAGCGCTACCTGGACACAAGTCGAGGGACTGATCACCCTCGGCTGGGTCGCCCGGGAGAGGGTGTTTGATTAAGACCCGAAACACCCTATGACCCCGGGAGAATCACTAATGATGTGTCCAGGTTGCACCGTGAGGTGTATTATGAAACCGATCCAGTATGGCATTGCCATTGACTTCCAGGAAGAGGCTGGATGACAACCCCGAAAGAGTGGTGACAACTAGAGAGACAGTTGACAGCCCGGAAAGACGGCAACCGGGGCAGGGAGGGGTAGCATTCCAAGCTGCAGCTCCCGCAAGGGAGCACCCATATGACGCTGCGAAAAACCCTGAAGACACATAAGACCAAGATAGGCTGCCTGAGGAAACCCGTGGTGCAACGCACAGGGCCAGTACCTTGTACGGCCCTGATGAGACGGAGGAGAACCCAGGCCCGGACACTCCCCACAGTGCCTGGAACCTCCAAGCACCACCGGCGCAACCCCGGGGCAGACCGTCGGAGGGGGGACGCGTGGCGTGGAGCGCTACCTGGACACAAGTCGAGGGACTGATCACCCTCGGCTGGGTCGCCCGGGAGAGGGTGTTTGATTAAGACCCGAAACACCCTATGACCCCGGGAGAATCACTGATGATGTGTCCAGGTTGCACCGTGAGGTGTATTATGAAACCGATCCAGTATGGCATCGCCATTGACTTCCAGGAAGAGGCTGGATGACAACCCCGAAAGAGTGGTGACAACTGGAGAGACAGTTGACAGCCCGGAAAGACGGCAACCGGGGCAGGGAGGGGTAGCATTCCAAGCTGCAGCTCCCTTACACCCATATGACGCTGCGAAAAACCCTGAAGACACATAAGACCAAGATAGGCTGCCTGAGGAAACCCGTGGTGCAACGCACAGGGCCAGTACCTTGTACGGCCCTGATGAGACGGAGGAGAACCCAGGCCCGGACACTCCCCACAGTGCCTGGAACCTCCAAGCACCACCGGCGCAACCCCGAGGCAGACCGTCGGAGGGGGGACGCGTGGCGTGGAGCGCTACCTGGACACAAGTCGAGGGACTGATCACCCTCGGCTGGGTCGCCCGGGAGAGGGTGTTTGATTAAGACCCGAAACACCGTATGACCCCGGGAGAATCACTGATGATGTGTCCAGGTTGCACCGTGAGGTGTATTATGAAACCGATCCAGTATGGCATCGCCATTGACTTCCAGGAAGAGGCTGGATGACAACCCCGAAAGAGTTTTGACAACTAGAGAGACAGTTGACAGCCCGGAAAGACGGCAACCGGGGCAGGGAGGGGTAGCATTCCAAGCTGCAGCTCCCTTACACCCATATGACGCTGCGAAAAACCCTGAAGACACATAAGACCAAGATAGGCTGCCTGAGGAAACCCGTGGTGCAACGCACAGGGCCAGTACCTTGTACGGCCCTGATGAGACGGAGGAGAACCCAAGCCCGGACACACCCCACAGTGCCTGGAACCTCCAAGCACCACCGGCGCAACCCCGGGGCAGACCGTCGGAGGGGGGACGCGTGGCGTGGAGCGCTACCTGGACACAAGTCGAGGGACTGATCACCCTCGGCTGGGTAAATCAGTGTTTGATTAAGACCCGAAACACCCTATGACCCCGGGAGAATCACTGATGATGTGTACAGGTTGCACCGTGAGGTGTATTATGAAACCGAAACTTTGCAGCCTGCAGTCATTTGTTCCACGCCTGTTGCCGCAAAACCAAACCACTGACAACACTATTCCTTTCTTTGAAGCAAACGTCTCACTCTCGTTAGCATTAGCATTAGCCATGTTGTGTGTGCTCGGTGTGCCGCTAAGGAAATAATGGGTAGGGCGGAAGCTACGGAAGCTCCGCAGGGAAAAAAAAATATGCCCGAGCAAGAGGAGAAAAAAATGTTTCTATTTTTTTAACAAAAAACTCAAATTTAAGTTTAAATGACACGTATTTCCTGCACTCGACTGGCGGTTTTGGTTTCAGATGCTGAATTAAGTTTGGAACTTTGCAGCATGCAGTCATTTGTTCCACGCCTGTTGCCGCAAAACCAAACCACTGACAACACTACGGAAGCTTCTCGGGGGAAAAAAAGTATGCCCGAGCGAGACGAGAAAATAAAAAGTACTTTCTATTTTCTAGCAAAAAAATAGAATTTATCGATGAGTTGAGCTAATCAAACAAAAATGCCCCATCTCCTGTTGTTCGTCTCAGCGTTGAGTCGTGACTGTATGTCGCATCCGGAGACCACCTCTACTGCGTTGATTGCCCTCCACCACAAGCATATCAGGTCCTCACCATTCAATAATTCAAACGGGCTGTCTGCCATGTTGTCGAGCAAAGCCAGTGGGGCAAAACAGATGTCTGTGCAAAGGAGCAAGTGAATATTCTGTACCGCAGCCCCTGAGCCCAGCCTCCGGAGGATTCAGCAGGGTTTCATAGGAATTATAAAGTACTATGATGAAGGGGAAAAAAAACAAAAACTCAGGGTTATTGCTAGTGAATGTAGATTTTTTTTTTCTTCTGCAGAGCATGTTCACCATGTTTCTGGAGTTTGTTGCTGCAGAGTTTGTTGTTGTTTACGTACGTGCACGTGCACGTTAGATAGGATGGAAGAGGAAGAGATGATACGATATTATCTGTTCACAGATGCTACCTGGTTGTTGTTTGAGCACACTGCAGTTAGTCCTGGATAGTCCCGCCCCATAAAGGGGAACATTATCACCAGACCTATGTAAGCGTCAATATATACCTTGATGTTGCAGAAAAAAGACCATATATTTTTTTAACCGATTTCCGAACTCTAAATGCGTGAATTTTGGCCAATTAAACGCCTTTCTATTTTTCGCTCTCGGGAAGCAATCCGCCATTTTCTCAAACACCGAGTCAAATCAGCTGTTATTTTCCGTTTTTTTCGACTGTTTTCCGTACCTTGGAGACATCATGCCTCGTCGGTGTGTTGTCGGAGGGTGTAACAACACGAACAGGGACGGATTCAAGTTGCACCAGTGGCCCAAAGATGCCAAAGTGGCAAGAAATTGGACGTTTGTTCCGCACACTTTACCGACGAAAGCTATGCTACGACAGAGATGGCAAGAATGTGTGGATATCCTGCGACACTCTAAGCAGATGCATTTGCAACTATAAGGTCAAAGAAATCTGCCGCCAGACCCCCATTGAATCTGCCGGAGTGTGTGAGCAATTCAGGGACAAAGGACCTCGCTAGCACGGCAAGCAATGGCGGCAGTTTGTTCCCGCAGACGAGCGAGCTAAACCCCCTGGATGTCTTGGCTCACACCGTCCCGAAGATGATCAAGAGAAGAATATCGACCCTAGCTTCCCTGGCCTGCTGACATGAGGGTATGTCTACAGAATATATTAATTGATGAAAATTGGGCTATCTGCACTCTCAAAGTGCATGTTGTTGCCAAATGTATTTCATATGCTGTAAACCTAGTTCATAGTTGTTAGTTTCCTTTAATGCCAAACAAACACATACCAATCGTTGGTTAGAAGGCGATCGCCGGATTCGTCCTCGCTTTCTCCCGTGTCGCTGGCTGTCGTGTCGTTTTCGTCGGTTTCGCTTGCATGCGGTTCAAACCGATATGGCTCAATAGCTTCAGTTTCTTCTTCAATTTCGTTTTCGCTACCTGCCTCCACACTACAACCATCCGTTTCAATACATGCGTAATCTGTTGAATCGCTTAAGCCGCTGAAATCCGAGTCTGAATCCGGGCTAATGTCGCTATAGCTTGCTGTTCTATGCGCCATGTTTGTTTGTGTTGGCATCACTATGTGACGTCACAGGAAAATGGATGGGTGTATATAACGATGGTTAAAATCAGGCACTTTGAAGCTTTTTTTTAGGGATATTGCGTGATGGGTAAAATTTTGAAAAAAAACTTCGAAAAAAAAATTAAGCCACTGGGAACTGATTTTTAATGGTTTTAACCCTTCTGAATGTTTCCCTTTAATGCCTTATTCTCACAGGAATAAGGCAAAAATACAACCTTTCCGACTGCAGTGGGCGGGGTTTGTTTTCAGAGAAAACTCATGTGTCAGGAACAGACGCGGAAGCAGATTTTTACAACAAAGTTCTACATAAAAAGTGATAATATATCATATTGTAGGTGTTTATTACACTTTGCATTCATATTTTGCTGTTTGTTAGATTTGTGTTGTGTTTTGCTTGTGTGTAAACGATGTCTATGGAGGAGCTGGTCTGAGAAGTAAAAGATGTCATGTCTGTGTGATCATGTTTTGTTTTAGTCATGTTCGGTTTTGTTTTTGGACTTTTTGTGCACTTTTGTTTGTTTTAGTCACCATAGCAACCATTAGTTTCCATCTGTCACGTCACGCACCTGTTTCACGTTTTGAGTCACGCACCTGTTTTCACTAATCATGTCTGTAGTATTTAAGTTCATTGTTTTCAGTTTGTCTTTCTGGCGACATCCCGCATTTATGCTCTGCACATTCCTGACACTTGTTTTCATGTCCATCGTTCATGCTGCTCCTTTAGTCCATGCCAAGTAAGTTTTTGTTTATTAATACCACAGTTAGTGTGTTTCATTGTTCACAGTTTCTGCCTTTGTGCTATAGTCTTTTTTGGTTTCATAGTTTGTTCTCCTCCACTGTGCGGGCTTTTCGTTTGTACTTTTTTGATAGTAATAAATTATGTACTCACATTCCCGTCTCGCCCGAGCCAACTTTCCATTGCCTTCTGGAAAAACTAAACCCAAAGACCAAGTCATGACAAAAGAGGAGCGACGTTCATATGTTGTTATTATTCAGTGTTTTATTGTTCATAGTTCATATTATAAATCCTACTTTCTTTATTCCCATGTACATTCTGGGTGTCCCATTCAGTAAGAAACTGTAAAATTCCATACTGTTTTTTTCAGGTGGTCTGTCATCACGTTTTTTAGAACTCTATCGGACATTGTGACTTTTGGTATTGGTGTCCCTGGAAAATAGGGACTCAAACACACATACTGTACAGCATATTTTTACAGCTAAATGTCTATATTTAATTTATACACACATACACATTGGCAGTGACGTCCAGTCACCAGAGGCAGGTGAGGCCCCGCCTCACCTGCCATCATGGAAAGAAATAAACTGTAAAAAGAAAAAAAATGTATTAAATTGTTATATGTATCCAGTGATTATATTATAAAGTTAATTTCCATTTAACTTCACCAGTTTTAGATTATTTTTATTCAAAATCGCTGAATTTTCACATTTGCCGTTCAAATACTGAGAAGAGACGGTGCGGTGAACAGCAGCCAGTTGAGGCACGTCACTCAGTGCCTCAACATGGATTCCGCACTCGGCTAACTGCTGGCCTGCTGTGCAGTGAGACTGTATTGCTATATGAATTATATTATACATTTCCATAGTTTAGTTAGCTGAGGTATATAATGTACAGTGTATTTTGTCAACAACTGTATGTGTGTAACGTATTTCTTGTGCTGAGCGATCATAAAACGGCTGCAAAAGACGCACTGGCTGAGGCTCCAGTAGCCCCGCCTCCTGCACCCCCGCCGTAGAATTGTTATATCAACTAAAGCCCACACTTAAACTTTCCACGTGCAAGATTGAATCTATTTAAAAAAGTTATTTCATAAGAAGCCAAAAAGTGCAAAAACAATAATGTTGGTGTTGGAGGAGTTGTGAATGACTGCAGGGACACAACATTAGGTACACCTGCAGACTGCAGGTGTATCTAATTCACAACTCCTCCAACATGAACATTATTGTTTTTGCACTTTTTGGCTTCTTATTAAATAACTTTTGTAACCTATTTTCATGGGCTTTCCTCTTTGTGATGTTAAGTTCCTGTTATGCGCTGTTATACAGTATATGCCTTGAGCTCTTATTTTGAAAGCGCTAAGAGCGGAAGTGACGACACGTTGCGGAGGTTTTTGAGAGAATGTAAATAAAGTGGTCCTCGTGTAAACTGGAGCCTCCATGTTTGTTATTTTGTAGTTTCATACAGTATAGGCGACATTTATAAACCCTCGGTTACACTTTTTTAAATAGATTCAATCTTGCACGTGGAAAGTTTAAGTGAGGGCTTTAGTTGTGGACTTCATTTATAAGTAAATGTAAGACCATAATAACGTTTTTTTTATTAAATGTGCTTTTTTGTGTGCTACAGTTTGTATGTGTAAAGTTAAAGTTAAGTTAAAGTAGCAATGATTGTCACACACACACTAGGTGTGGTGAAATTTGTCCTCTGCATTTGACCCATCCCCTTGTACACCCCCTGGGAGGTGAGGGGAGCAGTGGGCAGCAGCGGCGCCGCGCCCGGGAATAATTTTTGGTGATTTAACCCCCAATTTCAACCCTTGATCCTGAGTGCCAAGCAGGGAAGAATGCTGGTATGAGCTTTTAAACATAACCCGTTAACTGCTGCCAATCAAATGGTGAATAAGATACTCTTTAGGCTTCATATGTTTGTAGATCTGACTGTAATGAAGTCCGTGCCTCACCAGCCATCAACCTCACCGCACGTCACTGCACATTGGCCCTCCCCCAGACACATGTTCTTCTCTCAATTTGCCCCCCCCCCCACCCTTCGAGTCAAAATATTTGCCCAGCTCTGATCTGGCATAAACTTACAGGGAGCAGGGAAGCGAGGAAGCAGCA
Organism: Nerophis lumbriciformis; assembly: GCF_033978685.3. Taxonomy (NCBI): domain Eukaryota; kingdom Metazoa; phylum Chordata; class Actinopteri; order Syngnathiformes; family Syngnathidae; genus Nerophis; species Nerophis lumbriciformis. Next base: position 59,879,347 of record NC_084551.2, on the reverse strand, counting down.
AACCACTCAATGATGTAAACAATGGCACACAAGCCCGTGATCATACAAATAGTTGGTCTGCGTTAGCGTTTTGTCATGACTTGGTCCGGGGTGTGTGCTTTTCCAGGATGCAACGGAAAGTTGGCACGGGCGAGACGGGAATGAAGGTACATGATTTATTGAAACACTAGAACTACAAAAAAGGATCAAACCAAAGCGCGCACAGTGGCGGAAACTATGAACAATTAAACAAAACATAAACTGTGACTTGATAAACAAAAACTTACTTGGCATGAAACCGGCATGAAAAAAGAGCAGCAAGGATCATAAGGGTGTGCAGAAGCATATATGGGGTGAGGTCGTCAGGCCGAACAACAGAAAATGAATGAACTTAAATACTATGGACATGATTAGTGAAAGCAGGTGCGTGACTCAAAACGTGAAACAGGTGCGTGACGTGACAGGTGAAAACTAATGGTTGCTATGGTGACCAGACAAGGGAGTGAAAAGACAGAAACTAAACAAAACATGACTTAAAACAAAACATGATAATACAGACATGACACGTTTATAATAACAACATCACTAATACTTGGTTAATAATCAAATCACCAAATGTAAATGGAGTATTGTTGGCAATTTTTTAATGATTTTTTGGGCGAAATAGAGGAGCGCCTATTGGCAATTACAAGTTAGAATGCATTTTAAAAAATCAATCCTGTCGTCACGTCTTTCATAATGATTGGAAACGATAGGCAACATTCCAAAAAAAAAGTGCAGTTTCCCTTTAAAGTTCTCTGCAGGATGTCCGCCTCTTTTCAGTTTCCTTCTAGAACTTTCCATGGCTGAGCGTGCACCTGCACAAAAATGCAACGCGGTGGCATCTGGCACTCTTCCCCTTGGCGACGCAGCGCTCAATTACTATGCTAATGGAGGCTAATTGAATGGCCGAGAAGACAACACATTCTACATTATGATAAGGAGCCGAGACCGTGACCCCTCCCCCCCAAGTCCGGGGTCAGCACTCCCCAATCAGGTGGGCTTAAGGATGGATAGATGTCCTTTTTGCCTGCTCCCAACTTCATCCCCCCGTGGGCCCGACCTTAATTCTCTCTAGCCGCGATGCGAAAGAGTCTTTTTTCTCCGGGTGGCCGTGTAGGAACAATGGAGGCACATAAGTAAGCGCTATAGGTGGGATATGCGGGGTCTCTCACGGCGGGCGCTTACATGCAAACGTATAATGAAAAATGTAATGGGGATGAATCGTTGTTTTCCCATCTTGGCGGGCGGCGGGGGGAGTGAGCGGGCATTCATTTGCTCCCCCGTTCCTACAGGTCCCCCCCTAATGTATTCAAGCGTGAAAGGTACTCCGTCAAACGTGCGAGCCGCAGCCAGGAAAAAGGAAGGGGCGGGGGTGGCGGGTGGGGGGGGGCGTCTTTGCATACATGGCGTCCTCTGATTGCCGTGTTTTGGGACAATGCGGCGCTAAACGCGATAGGTTTCCCCCTCGCCCCCGCTTTAAATATTCACAAGGAAAATAAACAGTCGACGAGGAAAGGTGCGCTATAAGCAATCTTGCAGCCGTAGGAAATACACAAACTTTACCGAATGGGTTTTTAGTTGGAAGACTACATTTTTTTTGTTTTTTGTAACCTATGTAAGAGTATCCAAACTTTTTGACTCGGGGGTCGCATTAGGGTGAACAAATTAATAAATATAAACGGAATGCAATGATTTGCAAATCATTTTCAACCCATATTCAGTTGAATGCACTACAAAGACAACATATCAAACTCATAAACTTTATTTTGTTTTTGCAAATAATAATTAACTTAGAATTTCATGGATGCAACACATGCCAAAGTAGTTGGGAAAGGGCATGTTCACCACTGTGTTTCATGGCCTTTCCTTTTAACAACACTCAGTAAACGTTTGGGAACTGAGGAGACACATTTTTTAAGCTTCTCAGGTGGAATTCTTTCCCATTCTTGCTTGATGTACAGCTTAAGTTGTTCAACAGTCCGGGGGTCTCCGTTGTGCTATTTTAGGCTTCATAATGCGCCACACATTTTCAACGAGAGACAGGTCTGGACTACAGGCAGGCCAGTCTAGTACCCGCACTCTTTTACTATGAAGCCACGTTGATGTAACACGTGGCTTGGCATTGTCTTGCTGAAATAAGCAGGGGCGTCCATGATAACGTTGCTTGGATGGCAACATATGTTGCTCCAAAACCTGTATGTACCTTTCAGCATTAATGGGGCCTTCACAGATGTGTAAGTTACCCATGTCTTGGGCACTAATACACCCCCATACCATCACACATGCTGGCTTTTCAACTTTGCGCTTATAACAATCCGGATGGTTCTTTTCCTCTTTGTTCCAGAGGACACGACGTCCACAGTTTCCAAAAACAATTTGAAATGTGGACTCGTCAGACCAAAGAACACTTTTCCACTTTGTATCAGTCCATCTTAGATGAGCTCAGGCCCAGCAAAGCTGACGGTGTTTCTGGGTGTTGTTGATAAACGGTTTTCGCCTTGCATAGGAGAGTTTTAACTTGCACTTACAGATGTAGCGACCAAATGTAGTTACTGACAGTGGGTTTCTGAAGTGTTCCTGAGCCCATGAGGTGATATCCTTTACACACTGATGTCGCTTGTTGATGCAGTACAGTCTGAGGGATCAAAGATCACGGGCTTATTTGCTTGCATGCAGTGATTTCTCCAGATTCTCTGAACCCTTTGATGATATTACGGACCGTAGATGGTGAAATCCCTAAATTCCTTGCAATAGCTGGTTGAGAAAGGTTTTTCTTAAACTGTTCAACAATTTGCTCACGCATTTTTTGACAAAGTGGTGACCCTCGCCCCATCCTTGTTTGTGAATGACTGAGCATTTCATGGAATCTACTTTTATACCCAATCATGGCACCCACCTGTTCCCCAATTTGCCTGCTCACCTGTGGGATGTTCCAAATAAGTGTTTGATGAGCATTCCTCAACTTTATCAGTATTTATTGCCACCTTTCCCAACTTCTTTGTCACGTGTTGCTGGCATGAAATTCTAAAGTTAATGATTATTTGCAAAAAAAAAAAATGTTTATCAGTTTGAACATTAAATATGTTGTCTTTGTAGCATATTCAACTGAATATGGGTTGAAAATGATTTGCATATCATTGTATTCCGTTTATATTTACATCTAACACAATTTCCCAACTCATATGGAAACGGGGTTTGTATATATATATATATATATATATATATATATATATATATATATATATATATATATATATATATATATATGTATGTGTGGGGAAAAAAAATCACAAGACTATTTCATCTCTACAGGCCTGTTTCATGAGGGGGGGTACCCTCAATCATCAGGAGATTTTAATGGGAGCATTCGCATACCATGGTATGCGAATGCATACCATTAAAATTTTTCCCACACATACATATATTGCGCTCTGCTACGGTATCGAGCACTATTTTTTGGATAACCTTATTAAGACATATATATATATATATATATATATATATATATATATATATATATATATATATATATATATATATATATATATATATATATATATATATTTACACCATATTTTTTGGAGTAAAAGTCGCACCTGCCGAAAATGCATAATAAAGAAGGAAAAAAATGTATATAAGTCGCACTGTAATATAAGTCGCATTTTTTGGGGAAATGTATTTGATAAAAGCCAACAGCAAGAATAGACATTTGAAAAGCAATTTAAAATAAATAAAGAATAGTGAACAACAGGCTGAATAAGTGTACGTTATATGAGGCATAAATAACCAACTGGTATGTTAACGTAACATATTATGGTAAGAGTCATTCAAATAATTATATAACATATAGAACATGCTATACGTTTACCAAACAATCTGTCACTCCTAATCGCTAAATCCCATGAAATCTTATACGTCTAGTCTCTTACGTGAATGAGATCAATAATATTATTTGATATTTTACGCTAATGTGTTAATCATTTCACACATAAGTTGGTCCTGAGTATAAGTCGCACCCCCAGCCAAACTATGAAAAAAACTACGACTTATAGTCCGAAAAATACGGTATATATATATATATATATATATATATATATATATATATATATATATATATATATATATATATATATATATATATAAAAGTGTACATACACTTGTAAAGAACATAATGTCATGGCTTTCTTGAGTTTCCAGTCATTTCTACAACTCTTTTTGTGATGTAGTGATAGAGCACATACTTGTTGGTCACAAAAAGCATTCATGAATTTGGTTCTTTTATGAATTTATTATGGGTCTACTGAAAATGTGAGCAAATCTGCTGGGTCAAAAGTATACATACAGCAATGTTAATATTTGCGCTTTTGGTAGCCATCCACAAGCTTTTGCTTGAATTTTTGACCACTCCTCTTGACAAAATTGGTGCAGTTCAGCTAAATGTGTTGGTTTTCTGACATAGACTTGTTTCTTCAGCATTGTCCACACGTTTAAGTCAGGACTTTGGGAAGGCCATTCTAAAACCTTCATTCTAGCCTGATATAGCCATTCCTTTACCACTTTTGACGTGTGTTTGGGGTCATTGTCCTGTTGGAAGACCCAACTGCGCCCAAGACCCAACCTCCGGGCTGATGATTTTAGTTTGTCCTGAAGAATTTGGAGGTGGTCCTCCTTTTTTCATTGTCCCATTTACTCTCTGTAAAGCACCAGTTCCATTGGCAGCAAAACAGGCCCAGAGCATAATACTACCACCACCATGCTTGACGGTAGGAATGGTGTTCCTGGGATTAAAGGCCTCACCTTTTCTCCTCCAAACATATTGCTGGGTATTGTGGCCAAACAGCTAAATTATTGTTTCCACCTGTTCCCATTTAGCCTGTTCACCTGTGGGATGTTCCAAATCAGTGTTTGATGAGCATTCCTCAACTTTCTCAGTCTTTTTTGACACTTGTGACATTTTTTTGGAAATTCATGTTGCAGGCATCAAATTCCAAATGAGCTAATATTTGCAAAAAGTAACGACATTTTCCAGTTTGAACGTTAAGTGTCTTGTCTTTGCAGTCTATTCAATTGAATATAAGTTAAAAAAGATTAGCAAATCTTTGTATTCTGTTTTTATTTACCATTTACACAACGTGACAACTTCACTCGTTTTGGGGTTTGTAGAATGTGACAGGAACAAATTTAATTTACAAGAATAAAAAGTGTAAAATTAGACTTAAAAAATCACGTGTAAAAAAAGTGAATACAATGGGGATACTATAACAAAAAAATTAAAATAAACTGGTAATGTTACAGTAATAAAAGTTGTAATATTAAGGGACATGTAGTTTGACAAGAATAAAATGGTCTACATGAGACAATTATGTTATTGTACAAAAATAAATGTGTAAGTTTTTAAAGATAAAGTACTATAACTGGAAAAAAAAAAGTGGTAATTATGCAAGAATAAAAGTTCAAATAACGTGACAAAAAGAGCATTATTGCACGAAAATATATTTGTAATTTTACAAAAATTCATTAGTAATAAAATGTGGACTACATAAATAATTAAGTCATTTGAAGCAAATAAAAATGTGAAAAAAGTTAGAATTTTAATACAATAAAATCGTACATTCTGTGAAAAAAAAAATATATATATTATTTGTATATGTAGGGGATTTTACTGAATGAACTCCTAAATTTCAACATTGCATATTTATTAAGCAAAGTTGAGATTGAACGAGAGTTTGAATGCAATGATCAAAATGTGTAACTTTGCGAGAATAAATTAATGACATAATGAAAATAAGACAATAATAAAATATAATAAAATCATACGAAAGTTCACAGTAACAATTTTAGAATGTGACAGGAAAAAAAATTATTTACAAGAATAAAAGTGTAAAATGAGACTTAAAAATAATGTGTAAAAAAAGTGAATAAAATGGGGATACTATAACAAAACAAGAAGAATAAAGTGGTAATGTTACAGTAATAAAAGTTGTAATATTAAGGGACATGTAGTTTGACAAGAATAAAATGGTCTACATGAGACAATTATGTTATTGTACAAAAATAAATGTGTCAGTTTATAAAGATAAAGTACTATAATGTGGATAAAGAGTGGTAATTATGCAAAAATAAAAGTTCAAATAATGTGACAAAAAGAGCATTATTGCATGAAAATATATTTGTAATTTTACAAAAATTCATTAGTAATAAAATGTGGACTAAACCAATAATTAAGTCATTTGAAGCAAATAAAAATGTGAAAAAGTTAGAATTTTATTACAATAAAAATCGTGTATTCTGTGAAAAACTAAAAAAAAAAAAATAATTTGTGTGTGTAGGGGATTTTCCTGAATGAACTCCTAAATTTAAACATTGCATATTTAGCAAGCAAAGTTGAGATTTGAGAGTTTGAATGCAATGAGAAAAATGTGTAACTTTGCGAGAATAAATTAATGACATAATGAAAATAAGACAATAATAAAATACAATAAAATCATACGAAAATTCACAGGAACAATTTTGGAATTTGACAGGAAAAAAAATAATTTACAAGAATAAAAGTGTAAAATGAGACTTAAAAATAATATGTAAAAAAAGTAAATAAAATGGGGATACTATAACAAAACAAGAAGAATAAAGTGGTATTGTTACAGTAATAAAAGTTGTAATATTAAGGGACATGTAGTTTGACAAGAATAAAATGGTCTACATGAGACAATTATGTTATTGTACAAAAATAAATGTGTAAGTTTATAAAGATAAAGTACTATAATGTGGATAAAGAGTGGTAATTATGCAAGAATAAAAGTTCAAATAACAAGACAAAAAGAGCATTATTGCATGAAAATATATTTGTAATTTTACAAAAATTAATTAGTAATAAAATGTGGACTAACCCAATAATTAAGTCATTTGAAGCAAACAAAAATGTGAAAAAAGTTAGAATTTTATTACAATAAAATCGTAAATTCTGTGAAAAACCAAAAAATATATATATATATTATTTGTGTGTGTAGGGGATTTTCCTGAATGAACTCCTAAATTTAAACATTGCATATTTAGCAAGCAAAGTTGAGATTTGAAAGTTTGAATGCAATGAGAAAAATGTGTAACTTTGCGAGAATAAATTAATGACATAATGAAAATAAGACAATAATAAAATACAATAAAATCATACGAAAATTCACAGGAACAATTTTGGAATTTGACAGGAATAAAAATAATTTACAAGAATAAAACTGTAAAATGAGATTTAAAAATAATGTGTAAAAAAAAAAAGTGAATAAAATGGGGATACTATAACAAAACAAGAAGAATAAAGTGGTAATGTTACAGTAATAAAAGTTGTAATATTAAGGGACATGTAGTTTGACAAGAATAAAATGGTCTACATGAGACAATTATGTTATTGTACAAAAATAAATGTGTAAGTTTATGAAGATAAAGTACTATAATGTGGATAAAGAGTGGTAATTATGCAAGAATAAAAGTTCAAATAATGTGACAAAAAAAGCATTATTGCACGAAAATATATTTGTAAATTTACAAAAATTAATTAGTAATAAAATGTGGACTAACCCAATAATTAAGTCATTTGAAGCAAACAAAAATGTGAAAAAGTTTGAATTTTATAACAATAAAATCGTACATTCTGTGAAAAACCAAAAAATATATATATTATTTGTGTGTGTAGGGGATTTTCCTGAATGAACTCCTAAATTTAAACATTGCATATTTAGCAAGCAAAGTTGAGATTTGAAAGTTTGAATGCAATGAGAAAAACGTGTAACTTTGCGAGAATAAATTAATGACATAATGAAAATTAAACAATAATAAAAAATAATAATATCATACGAAAATTCACAGGAACAATTTTAGAATGTGACAGGAAAAAAAATAATTTACAAGAATAAAAGTGTAAAATGAGACTTAAAAATAATGTGTAAAAAAAAAGTGAATAAAATGGGGATACTATCACAAAACAAGAAGAATAAAGTGGTAATGTTACAGTAATAAAAGTTGTAATATTAAGGGACATGTAGTTTGACAAGAATAAAATGGTCTACATGAGACAATTATGTTATTGTACAAAAATAAATGTGTAAGTTTATGAAGATAAAGTACTATAATGTGGATAAAGAGTGGTAATTATGCAAAAATAAAAGTTCAAATAACGTGACAAAAAGAGCATTATTGCATGAAAATATATTTGTAATTTTACAAAAATTAATTAGTAATAAAATGTGGACTAAACAAATAATTAAGTCATTTGAAGCAAACAAAAATGTGAAAAAAGTTTGAATTTTATAACAATAAAATCGTACATTCTGTGAAAAACCAAAAAATATATATATTATTTGTGTGTAGGGGATTTTCCTGAATGAACTCCTAAATTTAAACATTGCATATTTAGCAAGCAAAGTTGAGATTTGAAAGTTTGAATGCAATGAGAAAAATGTGTAACTTTGCGAGAATAAATTAATGACATAATGAAAATAAGACAATAATAAAATACAATAAAATCATACGAAAATTCACAGGAACAATTTTACAATGTGACAGGAAAAAAAATAATTTACAAGAATAAAAGCGTAAAATGAGACTTAAAAATAATGTGTAAAAAAAGTGAATAAAATGGGGATACTATCACAAAACAAGAAGAATAAAGTGGTAATGTTACAGTAATAAAAGTTGTAATATTAAGGGACATGTAGTTTGACAAGAATAAAATGGTCTACATGAGACAATTATGTTATTGTACAAAAATAAATGTGTAAGTTTATGAAGATAAAGTACTATAACGTGGATAAAGAGTGGTAATTATGCAAGAATAAAAGTTCAAATAACCTGACGAAAAGAGCATTATTGCACGAAAATATATTTGTAATTTTACAAAAATTTATTAGTAATAAAATGTGGACTAAACCAATAATTAAGTCATTTGAAGCAAACAAAAATGTGAACAAAGTTTGAATTTTATAACAATAAAATCGTACATTCTGTGAAAAAACAAAAAATATATATATTATTTGTGTGTGTTGGGGATTTTCCTGAATGAACTCCTAAATTTAAACATTGCATATTTAGCAAGCAAAGTTGAGATTTGAAAGTTTGAATGCAATGAGAAAAATGTGTAACTTTGCGAGAATAAATTAATGACATAATGAAAATAAGACAATAATAAAATACAATAAAATCATACGAAAATTCACAGGAACAATTTTGGAATTTGACAGGAAAAAAAATAATTTACAAGAATAAAAGTGTAAAATGAGACTTAAAAATAATGTGTAAAAAAAAGTGAATAAAATGGGGATACTATCACAAAACAAGAAGAATAAAGTGGTAATGTTACAGTAATAAAAGTTGTAATATTAAGGGACATGTAGTTTGACAAGAATAAAATGGTCTACATGAGACAATTATGTTATTGTACAAAAATAAATGTGTAAGTTTATGAAGATAAAGTACTATAATGTGGATAAAGAGTGGTAATTATGCAATAATAAAAGTTCAAATAACAAGACAAAAAGAGCATTATTGCATGAAAATATATTTGTAATTTTACAAAAATTAATTAGTAATAAAATGTGGACTAAACAAATAATTAAGTCATTTGAAGCAAACAAAAATGTGAAAAAAGTTTGAATTTTATAACAATAAAATCGTACATTCTGTGAAAAACCAAAAAATATATATATTATTTGTGTGTAGGGGATTTTCCTGAATGAACTCCTAAATTTAAACATTGCATATTTAGCAAGCAAAGTTGAGATTTGAAAGTTTGAATGCAATGAGAAAAATGTGTAACTTTGCGAGAATAAATTAATGACATAATGAAAATAAGACAATAATAAAATACAATAAAATCATACGAAAATTCACAGGAACAATTTTACAATGTGACAGGAAAAAAAATAATTTACAAGAATAAAAGCGTAAAATGAGACTTAAAAATAATGTGTAAAAAAAGTGAATAAAATGGGGATACTATAACAAAACAAGAAGAATAAAGTGGTATTGTTACAGTAATAAAAGTTGTAATATTAAGGGACATGTAGTTTGACAAGAATAAAATGGTCTACATGAGACAATTATGTTATTGTACAAAAATAAATGTGTAAGTTTATAAAGATAAAGTACTATAATGTGGATAAAGAGTGGTAATTATGCAAGAATAAAAGTTCAAATAACGTGACAAAAAGAGCATTAGTGCATGAAAATATATTTGTAATTTTACAAAAATTCATTAGTAATAAAATGTGGACTAAACCAATAATTAAGTAATTTGAAGCAAACAAAAATGTGAAAAAAGTTAGAATTTTATTACAATAAAATTGTAAATTCTGTGAAAAACCAAAAAAATATATATATATATTTGTGTGTGTAGGGGATGTTCCTGAATGAACTCCTATATTTAAACATTGCATATTTAGCAAGCAAAGTTGAGATTTGAAAGTTTGAATGCAATGAGAAAAATGTGTAACTTTGCGAGAATAAATTAATGACATAATGAAAATAAGACAATAATAAAATACAATAAAATCATACGAAAATTCACAGGAACAATTTTGGAATTTGACAGGGAAAAAAAATAATTTACAAGAATAAAAGTGTAAAATGAGACTTAAAAATAATGTGTAAAAAACTATAACAAAACAAGAAGAATAAAGTGGTAATGTTACAGTAATAAAAGTTGTAATATTAAGGGACATGTAGTTTGACAAGAATAAAATGGTCTACATGAGACAATTATGTTATTGTACAAAAATAAATGTGTAAGTTTATAAAGATAAAGTACTATAATGTGGATAAAGGGTGGTAATTATGCAAGAATAAAAGTTCAAATAACGTGACAAAAAGAGCATTATTGCAAGAAAATATATTTGTAATTTTACAAAAATTCATTAGTAATAAAATGTGGACTAACCCAACAATTAAGTCATTTGAAGCAAACAAAAATGTGAAAAAAGTTTGAATTTTATAACAATAAAATCGTAAATTCTGTGAAAAAACAAAAAATATATATATTATTTGTGTGTGTAGGGGATTTTCCTGAATGAACTCCTAAATTTAAACATTGCATATTTAGCAAGCAAAGTTGAGATTTGAAAGTTTGAATGCAATGAGAAAAATGTGTAACTTTGCGAGAATAAATTAATGACATAATGAAAATAAGACAATAATAAAATATAATAAAATCATACGAAAATTCACAGGAACAATTTTGGAATTTGACAGGAAAAAAATAATTTACAAGAATAAAAGTGTAAAATGAGACTTAAAAATAATGTGTAAAAAAAGTGAATAAAATGGGGATACTATCACAAAACAAGAAGAATAAAGTGGTAATGTTACAGTAATAAAAGTTGTAATATTAAGGGACATGTAGTTTGACAAGAATAAAATGGTCTACATGAGACAATTATGTTATTGTACAAAAATAAATGTGTAAGTTTATGAAGATAAAGTACTATAATGTGGATAAAGAGTGGTAATTATGCAAGAATAAAAGTTCAAATAACAAGACAAAAAGAGCATTATTGCATGAAAATATATTTGTAATTTTACAAAAATTAATTAGTAATAAAATGTGGACTAAACAAATAATTAAGTCATTTGAAGCAAACAAAAATGTGAAAAAAGTTTGAATTTTATAACAATAAAATCGTACATTCTGTGAAAAACCAAAAAATATATATATTATTTGTGTGTGTAGGGGATTTTCCTGAATGAACTCCTAAATTTAAACATTGCATATTTAGCAAGCAAAGTTGAGATTTGAAAGTTTGAATGCAATGAGAAAAATGTGTAACTTTGCGAGAATAAATTAATGACATAATGAAAATAAGACAATAATAAAATACAATAAAATCATACGAAAATTCACAGGAACAATTTTACAATGTGACAGGAAAAAAAATAATTTACAAGAATAAAAGCGTAAAATGAGACTTAAAAATAATGTGTAAAAAAAGTGAATAAAATGGGGATACTATAACAAAACAAGAAGAATAAAGTGGTATTGTTACAGTAATAAAAGTTGTAATATTAAGGGACATGTAGTTTGACAAGAATAAAATGGTCTACATGAGACAATTATGTTATTGTACAAAAATAAATGTGTAAGTTTATAAAGATAAAGTACTATAATGTGGATAAAGAGTGGTAATTATGCAAGAATAAAAGTTCAAATAACGTGACAAAAAGAGCATTAGTGCATGAAAATATATTTGTAATTTTACAAAAATTCATTAGTAATAAAATGTGGACTAAACCAATAATTAAGTAATTTGAAGCAAACAAAAATGTGAAAAAAGTTAGAATTTTATTACAATAAAATTGTAAATTCTGTGAAAAACCAAAAAAATATATATATATATTTGTGTGTGTAGGGGATGTTCCTGAATGAACTCCTATATTTAAACATTGCATATTTAGCAAGCAAAGTTGAGATTTGAAAGTTTGAATGCAATGAGAAAAATGTGTAACTTTGCGAGAATAAATTAATGACATAATGAAAATAAGACAATAATAAAATATAATAAAATCATACGAAAATTCACAGGAACAATTTTGGAATTTGACAGGAAAAAAAAATAATTTACAAGAATAAAAGTGTAAAATGAGACTTAAAAATAATGTGTAAAAAAAAGTTAATAAAATGGGGATACTATAACAAAACAAGAAGAATAAAGTGGTAATGTTACAGTAATAAAAGTTGTAATATTAAGGGACATGTAGTTTGACAAGAATAAAATGGTCTACATGAGACTATTATGTTATTGTACAAAAATAAATGTGTAAGTTTATAAAGATAAAGTACTATAATGTGGATAAAGAGTGGTAATTATACAAGAATAAAAGTTCAAATAACGTGACAAAAAGAGCATTAGTGCATGAAAATATATTTGTAATTTTACAAAAATTCATTAGTAATAAAATGTGGACTAAACCAATAATTAAGTCATTTGAAGCAAACAAAAATGTGAAAAAAGTTAGAATTTTATTACAATAAAATCGTACACTCTGTGAAAAACCAAAAAATATATATATTATTTGTGTGTGTAGGGGATTTTCCTGAATGAACTCCTAAATTTAAACATTGCATATTTAGCAAGCAAAGTTGAGATTTGAAAGTTTGAATGCAATGAGAAAAATGTGTAACTTTGCGAGAATAAATTAATGACATAATGAAAATAAGACAATAATAAAATACAATAAAATCATACGAAAATTCACAGGAACAATTTTGGAATTTGACAGGAATAAAAATAATTTACAAGAATAAAACTGTAAAATGAGATTTAAAAATAATGTGTAAAAAAAAAAAGTGAATAAAATGGGGATACTATAACAAAACAAGAAGAATAAAGTGGTAATGTTACAGTAATAAAAGTTGTAATATTAAGGGACATGTAGTTTGACAAGAATAAAATGGTCTACATGAGACAATTATGTTATTGTACAAAAATAAATGTGTAAGTTTATGAAGATAAAGTACTATAATGTGGATAAAGAGTGGTAATTATGCAAGAATAAAAGTTCAAATAATGTGACAAAAAAAGCATTATTGCACGAAAATATATTTGTAAATTTACAAAAATTAATTAGTAATAAAATGTGGACTAACCCAATAATTAAGTCATTTGAAGCAAACAAAAATGTGAAAAAGTTTGAATTTTATAACAATAAAATCGTACATTCTGTGAAAAACCAAAAAAAAAAAAATATTATTTGTGTGTGTTGGGGATTTTCCTGAATGAACTCCTAAATTTAAACATTGCATATTTAGCAAGCAAAGTTGAGATTTGAAAGTTTGAATGCAATGAGAAAAATGTGTAACTTTGCGAGAATAAATTAATGACATAATGAAAATAAGACAATAATAAAATATAATAAAGTAATACGAAAATTCTCAGGAACAATTTTAGAATGTGACAGGAAAAAAAATCATTTCCAGGAATAAAAGTGTAAAATGAGACTTAAAAATAATATGTAAAAAAAAGTGAATAAAATGGGGATACTATCACAAAACAAGAAGAATAAAGTGGTATGTTACAGTAATAAAAGTTGTAATATTAAGGGACATGTAGTTTGACAAGAATAAAATGGTCTACATGAGACAATTATGTTATTGTACAAAAATAAATGTGTAAGTTTATAAAGATAAAGTACTATAATGTGGATAAAGAGTGGTAATTATGCAAGAATAAAAGTTCAAATAACAAGACAAAAAGAGCATTATTGCATGAACATATATTTGTAATTTTACAAAAATTAATTAGTAATAAAATGTGGATTAAACCAATAATTAAGTCATTTAAAGCAAACAAAAATGTGAAAAAAGTTAGAATTCCATTACAATAAAATCATAAATTCTGTGAAAAACCAAAAAAAAAAAAAATATTATTTGTGTGTGTAGGGGATGTGCCTGAATGAACTCCTAAATTTAAACATTGCATATTTAGCAAGCAAAGTTGAGATTTTACGAGAGTTTGAATGCAATGAGAAAAATGTGTAACTTTGCGAGAATAAATTAATGACATAATGAAAATAAGACAATAATAAAATATAATAAACAGGAACAATTTTAGAATGTGACAGGAAAAAAAAAAATTACAAGAATAAAACTGTAAAATGAGACTTAAAAATAATATGTAAAAAAAGTGAATAAAATGGGGATACTATAAGAAAAAAGAATAATAAAGTGCTAATGTTATTGTAATAAAAGTTGTAATATTAAGGGACATGTAGTTTCACTGGTTTTGGGTTTTGTTAAGTTAATCCTACCTATTTTCTGCGTCTTAGCAATCACTGCCAGTTTGTTCATCTGTTGTGTTGAAAAGTACCGATTTAACCGTCTTCTAATCGGGAATGAAAATAACAAAAACGTAAAGTAGTTTATTCAGTAATAAAGAAGACATAAGTAATAAATAAATAAGGGATTAAAAAAAAATGACAGAATCATTGTGCTGTAATAAACACGCTGAGGGTTGCAGCTCCCTTTGATTGTGTTGATGTTGTGTAAATGGCAGCGCCTGTGCAATTAGTGGGACAGGGCTTTTTATATGTGTACTTAAGTGAGATAAAAGAGGAGATCAGAGAAGAGGCTCTTTCAAGTCCTCTCCTCTCCATTATCCTCCAACCTGCACTCTTTATTCCGGTCTTATCTTTTGTTGCTCCATTTGGCCAACACGTATCCCAATCGGCAGGTTTTTCAAGCGCTTTAGAGGTAACGCAAATAATATTGTTCACTTTTACCGTGTAGACCAGGGATGGGCAATTCATTTTTACCGGGGGCCGCATGAGCAACCTGAGCACTGCTGGAGGGCCACCACCGACAATATTTCAATTTCTGTCACTTTATCCTGCATCCTCTTTAAAAGTCCAACATTTTTCCCCGTCAGATTTGGACACACCTGCCAGCATGTCCCATTTCAGTCCTAACATGTCCAAACACGCATTTACCTATGTGAACAAGTCATTACCTGTGGTTGTCTCTTTAATTGACTGCATGGCTGCCAGCTCCTCCGTGATTTGAAAGTCTGCAGTTATCCCACGTAAGAAGATGAGCAGCCGGGCGGTGTCACGTACATCGCAGCTCTCATCCAAAGCCAGCGAAAAACCGTCAAATGTCGGTCGTTCTGTTCTACAGCTGAAGCTCCAAGTTTCCAGCGATGGTCTCAACCCGCCTCGTTACAGTGCTTCGGGAGAGTGACACGTTCTCAAATGGGCCCCTCTTCTCCGGACATTTCAGCGCAACAGAGTCCAATAAGCACTCCTTAATAAACTCTTCGTCAGAAAACGCCTTACTTTTTCTGGCGATTTTGTGAGAAATTACGAAACTTGTCCACTTGTTCGCAAAGAGCCGGATGTGGCCCGCGGGCCGCCAAATGCCCAGGTCTGGTGTAGGCACTTGTAATTGCATATTTCAACACAACAACACTTCCTGATGTATAATACAATGCAAAAATGTCAATTTCTGTCACTTTATCCTGCATCCTCTTTAAAAGTCCAACATTTTTCCCCGTCAGATTTGGACACACCTGCCAGCTTGTCCCATTTCAGTCCTAACATGTCCAAACACGCATTTACCTATGTGAACAAGTCATTACCTGTGGTTGTCTCTTTAATTGACTGCATGGCTGCCAGCTTCTCCGTGATTTGAAAGTCTGCAATTATCCCATGTAAGAAGATGAGCAGCTGGGCGGTGTCACGTACATCGCAGCTCTCATCCAAAGCCAGCGAAAAACAGTCAAATGTCGGTCGTTCTGTTCTTCAGCTGAAGCTCCAAGTTTCCAGCGATGGCCTCAACCCGCCTCGTTACAGTGCGTCGGGAGAGTGACACGTTCTCAAATGCGCCCCTCTTCTCCGGGCATATCAGCGCAACAGAGTCCAAAAAGCACTCCTTAATAAACTCTCCGTCAGAAAACGCCATACTTTTTCTGGCGATTTTGTGAGAAATGACGAAACTTGTCCATTTGTTCACAAATGGACAAGGTCTGGTGTAGACACTTGTAATTGCATATTTCATTTGGGGATTAAAATATCAAATTTAAGACAATAATTGATAAAAAAAAAAAGTAGTATTTGTATTTACTTCAAAGTAGATGATGTCCAGCGGGATACGTTGTTGTCGTCTACATGTGCAGGTGTAGGCCAGTCATGTGTCATGGACGTGGTTGCAACATTATGAAGGTAGGAAGCTCCGTGATGCTGCAGCTAGTGCCATCGTCTGCTTCACGGTCCATGTGAATAGATAGATGTGTTAGTGTTTATGTCTAATGCTTATATTCATCAGTACACTTCAAGAAGTACACTTTGTCCTCTCC
>NC_084551.2:59825000-59857500 GCF_033978685.3 Nerophis lumbriciformis | reverse complement strand
ACAAACACCCTGAGCATGAGCAGTTTCGTCCGCCGTGAAGAACGCAGCTGCCTGCAGCAGTTTGAGTGGCGCGAGCGTGCTTGGAGGTGCGCTCAGCGCGGCTCCCAGATGATTGCGCACTGGTGTGCGTCTGGGCCGTGACAGCGTGGCACGCATTGAATGTCTCTGCTAAATTGGATCAGTCTCCTTTCTTTAACAGGCAAAAGCTTTATAACCTCACTAATGCCTTGCATCGTCTATATTAGATATATATATATATAACAACGGGCGGGTGCGGGCGGGTGCGGTTTTGATTAAATGTTAGTTCGGGTGGATGCGGATGGTTGACGACTTTTGTGATGCGGTTGCGGATGAAATAATTGCCTATCCGCGCATCTCTAATATATATATATATATATATATATATATATATATAGTCGAGGTTACTGTGGTCAATTTATAAACTCCCTTAAAGAGCAGGGAAACCTGCGAAACAGGCTTGTAGGGATAAAATAGTAACAATCTACAATGTAAATATTCATGAAAATAAAGAAAACGCATTGAATGATGAGAAGTTGTGTCCAAACTTTTGGCCTTTGACTGCAAATATTTGTTATGTCTTTTTCAGAACTGATTCGAGTGTTTCGTAAAGCATCATCATCAGTCATGTTAATTAAACGGTGTTGCATCGGGGTTACGATATAGTCCACCAATGCAGAATGTTTGACACGGCGCTTGTGTTTGATGTGATTAGGACATGATTATGTCCACAGTGGATGTTGCCAGCAGCTATTAGGAAGAACTTATCAGATAATGGAGTGGAAGAAGAAGAATGAGAAACACACAGCATCAATCATGTTAGGCCGACCACTGACTTTAGCTTCCTGTTAACCTTGACTGCATGACATTTGTTTCAAGTCGTGTCATCAATCATCGCAGGCCGTCCCTCGCCGCCTTGATTACTAATTTCATGTGTCCAGCGCCTCTTTTAATAAGAATACTGTCTTTGGAAATGCTACTCCTTGATAGTCTGCTGCAGAACTGGTCAACTAAGTCGAGGTAAAACCCATTGCTGTTTTTAGGAACCTACTATTTAAAAACCCTGTGATGTTTTTGAGGATGTACTGTGAAAATGCTAGTCAAAGATCCTCCAATAACAAGAGCATGTAGCTGTGTTTTTAAGAACGTACTGCAAAAAAGGCAAGCCAAAGATCCTCTAAATGAGAGGAGGGCTATGTTGTTTTTAAGGACATACAACCAAAACAGTAGTCAAAGATCCTGCGCTGTGTTCAAGGACATACAGCAAAAATACCAGTCAAAGATCCTCTATATGGCATGACTGGTGTTTCGTTTTTAATGCCTTACTATGAAAACACTAATCAAAGATTGTCCTTCTAGATGACAGGAGGGCTATGTTGTTTTTAATTACATACAAACAAAACAGTAGATAAAGATCCTGCGCTGTGTTCAAGGACATACAGCAAAAACACCAGTCAAAGATCCTCTATATGACGTGACTGGTGTTTCATTTTTAATGCCTTAGAATTAAAACACCAATCAAAGATTGTGTCTAAATGACAGGAGAGCTTTGCTGTTTTTAAGGACATACAACTTAAACAGTAGTCAAAGATCCTGCGCTGTGTTCAAGGATATACAGCAAAAAGACCAGTCAAAGATCCTCTATATGACATGACTGGTGTTTTGTTTTTAATGCCTTAGTATGAAAACACCAATCAAAGATTGTCTTCTAAATGACAGGAAAGTGTTGCTGTTTTAAGGACATATAACCAAAATAGTAGATACAGATCATGTGCTGTGTTCAAGGACATACAGTGAAAACACCAGTCAAAGATCCTCTATATGGCATGACTGGTGTTTCGTTTTTAATGCCTTAGTATGAAAACACCAATCAAAGATTGTCTTCTAAATGACAGGAAAGTGTTGCTGTTTTAAGGACATACAACCAAAATAGTAGATACAGATCATGTGCTGTGTTCAAGGACATACAGCGAAAACACCAGTCAAAGATCCTCTATGTGACATGACTGGTGTTTCATTTTTAATGCCTTAGTATGAAAACACCAATCAAAGATTGTCCTTCTAGATGACAGGAGAGCTTTGCTGTTTTTAAGGACATACAACCAAAACAGTAGTCAAAGATCCTGCTCCGTGTTCAAGGACATACAGCGAAAACACCAGTCAAAGATCCTCTATGTGACATGACTGGTGTTTCGTTTTTAATGCATTCGTATAAAAACACCAATCAAAGATTGTCCTCTAAATGACAGGAGAGCTTTGCTGTTATTAAGGAAATACAACCAAAACAGTAGATAAAGATCCTGCGCTGTGTTCAAGGACTTACAGCGAAAACACCAGTCAAAGATCCTCTATGTGACATGACTGGTGTTTCGTTTTTAATGCCTTAGTATGAAAACACCAATAAAAGATCATCCTCTAAATGACAGGAGGGCTATGCTGTTTTTAAGGAAGTACTGCAAAAAAAACCCTAGTCAAAGTTTCTGTACTGTGTTTGAGGTTGTATGTAAAAATGCTAGTCAAAGATCTACTATATGACAGGAGCATTCTGCTTTTTTAATGACCTTCTGCAAAAACGCGAGTCAAAGATTGTCTATGTTTGACAGAATCACTCTGTGGTAGATTTTAAGGATGTCCCGCTCAAACAGTAGTCCCAGATTCTGTACTGTTTTTAAGAACTTTCTACAAAAACACTAGTCAAAGATCCTCTACATGACCACGATCTGATATGACAGAAGTATTCTGCTGTTTTTAAGGCTGCACTACAAAAACTACTAATTAAAGTAATCAAAAACCATCCTCTAAATGACAGGAGAGCTTTGCTGTTATTAAGGACATACAACCAAAACAGTAGTCAAGGATCCTGCGCCGTGTTCAAGGACATTCAGCGAAAACACCAGTCAAAGATCCTCTATGTGACAAGACAGGCGTTTCGTTTTTAATGCCTTACTATGAAAACACCATTCGAAGATCATCCTCTAAATGACAGGAGAGCTTTGCTGTTTTTAAGGACATACCACCAAAACAGTAGTCAAAGATCATGTGCCGTGTTCAAGGACATACAGCGAAAACACCAGTCAAAGATCCTCTATGTGACATGACTGGTGTTTCGTTTTTAATGCATTCGTATAAAAACACCAATCAAAGATCGTCCTCTAAATGACAGGAGAGCTTTGCTGTTATTAAGGACATACAACCAAAACAGTAGATAAAGATCCTGCGCTGTGTTCAAGGACTTACAGCGAAAACACCAGTCAAAGATCCTCTATGTGACATGACAGGTTTTCCGTTTTTAATGCCTTAGTATGAAAACACCAATCAAAGATCATCATCTAAATGACAGGAGAGCTTTGCTGTTTTTAAGGACATACAACCAAAACAGTAGTAAAAGATCCTGCACCGTGTTCAAGGACATACAGCGAAAACACCAGTCAAAGATCATCTACATGACTGGTGTTTCGTTTTTAATGCCTTACTATGAAAACACCAATCAAAGATCGTCCTCTAAATGACAGGAGAGCTTTGCTGTTTTAAGGACATACAACCAAAACAGTAGTCAAAGGTTCTGCGCTGTGTTCAAGGACATACAGCGAAAACACTAATCAAAGATCCTCTATGTGACTTGACTGGTGTTTCGTTTTTAATGCATTCGTATAAAAACACCAATCAAAGATTGTCCTCTAAATGACAGGAGAGCTTTGCTGTTATTAAGGACATACAACCAAAACAGTAGATAAAGATCCTGCGCTGTGTTCAAGGACTTACAGCGAAAACACCAGTCAAAGATCCTCTATGTGACATGACTGGTGTTTCGTTTTTAATGCCTTAGTATGAAAACACCAATCAAAGATCATCCTCTAAATGACAGGAGGGCTATGCTGTTTTTAAGGAAGTACTGCAAAAAAAACCCTAGTCAAAGTTTCTGTACTGTGTTTGAGGTTGTATGTAAAAATGCTAGTCAAAGATCTACTATATGACAGGAGCATTCTGCTTTTTTAATGACCTTCTGCAAAAACGCGAGTCAAAGATTGTCTATGTTTGACAGAATCACTCCGTGGTAGATTTTAAGGATGTCCCGCTCAAACAGTAGTCCCAGATCCTGTACTGTTTTTAAGAACTTTCTACAAAAACACTGGTCAAAGATCCTCTACATGACCACGATCTGATATGACAGAAGTATTCTGCTGTTTTTAAGGCTGCACTACAAAAACTACTAATTAAAGTAATCAAAAACCATCCTCTAAATGACAGGAGAGCTTTGCTGTTATTAAGGACATACAACCAAAACAGTAGTCAAGGATCCTGGGCTGTGTTCAAGGACATACAGCGAAAACACCAGTCAAAGATCCTCTATGTGACAAGACAGGCATTTCGTTTTTAATGCCTTACTATGAAAACACCATTCGAAGATCATCCTCTAAATGACAGGAGAGCTTTGCTGTTTTTAAGGACATACAACCAAAACAGTAGTCAAAGATCATGTGCCGTGTTCAAGGACATACAGCGAAAACACCAGTCAAAGATCCTCTATGTGACATGACAGGTGTTTCGTTTTTAATGCCTTAGTATGAAAACACCAATCAAAGATCTTCATCTAAATGACAGGAGAGCTTTGCTGTTTTTAAGGACATACAACCAAAACAGTAGTCAAAGATCCTGCGCTGTGTTCAAGGACATACAGCGAAAACACCAGTCAAAGATCCTCTATGTGACATGACTGGTGTTTCGTTTTTAATGCCTTTGTATGAAAACACCAATCAAAGATCTTCATCTAAATGACAGGAGAGCTTTGCTGTTATTAAGGAAATACAACCAAAACAGTAGTCAAAGATCCTGGGCTGTGTTCAAGGACATACAGTGAAAACACCAGTTAAAGATCCTCTATATGGCATGACTGGTGTTTCGTTTTTAATGCCTTACTATGAAAACACTAATCAAAGATCGTCCTTCTAGATGACAGGAGGGCTATGTTGTTTTTAATTACATACAAACAAAACAGTAGATAAAGATCCTGCGCTGTGTTCAAGGACATACAGCGAAAACACCAGTCAAAGATCCTCTATATGACATGACAGGTGTTTCATTTGTAATGCCTTACTATGATAACACCAATCAAATATTGTCCTCTAAATGACAGGAGAGCTTTGCTGTTTTTAAGGACATACAACCAAAACAGTAGTCAAAGATCCTGCGCCGTGTTCAAGGACATACAGCGAAAACACCAGTCAAAGATCCTTCTATGTGACATGACTGGTGTTTCATTTTTTATGCCTTCGTATGAAAACACCAATCAAAGATTGTCCTCTAAATGACAGGAGAGCTTTGCTGTTTTTAAAGACATACAACCAAAACAGTAGTCAAAGATCCTGCGCTGTGTTCAAGGACTTACAGCGAAAACACCAGTCAAAGATCCTCTATGTGACATGACTGGTGTTTCGTTTTTAATGCCTTAGTATGAAAACACCAATCAAAGATTGTCCTTCTAGATGACAGGAGAGCTTTGCTGTTTTTAAGAACATACAACCAAAACAGTAGTCAAAGATCCTGCTCCGTGTTCAAGACATACAGTGAAAACACCAGTCAAAGATCCTCTAAATGACATGACTGGTGTTTCATTTTTAATGCCTTAGTATGAAAACACCAATCAAAGATTGTCCTCTATATGACAGGAGAGCTTTGCTGTTTTTAAGGACACACAACTAAAACAGTAGTCAAAGATCCTGTGCTGTGTTCAAGGACATACATCGAAAACATCAGTCAAAGATCCTCTATCTATATGACATGACTGGTGTTTCGTTTTTAATGCCTTAGTATGAAAACACCAATCAAAGATCATCCTCTAAATGACAGGAGGACTTTGCTGTTTTTAAAGACATACAACCAAATCAGTAGTCAAAGATCCTGCGCTGTGTTTATATTTAAAGATCCTCTAAGAGCGCTGTTGTTTTCAAGGAAGTACCGGTACTGTGCAAGGCTAGTCAAAGATCCTCTACGTGACATGAAATCTCTGTGATTATTAAAAAACAGCTGGAAACGTGCAGTTCTAATGTTGGTTGTGCCTGAGGGCCCCCAGTTAGTTGGCCCCCAAACTCAGCAGGAGCTGCAGCACACTGTCATGGTGGTTTGGTGGAGATGAAACAGAGGTCTCCAATAAAGCTCGCTAAAATATTTATTCTCTGCCTTCCCTTCCTACAGCTGGAATGTGACACACACACACACACACACACACACACACACACACACACACACACACACACACACACACACACACACACACACACACACGCACACACACACACACACACACACACACACACACATTCATGTATTTCCGACCTTCTTGAGACCTCCGAATAATGCCTACCTCTTTAGGGCCACCCTTTCTAGATATATAAAGAAGTGTATTTACAACATTAATAATATATACATACTATGCAAATATAAAAAAAAGGCTTGTTGTGAAAAATAAGTTGGAATTTAACAAGAAAAACTTAGAATTTTGGCAGTATTATAATATAAGTCGTAATTTTACTCAAAAAAACTGAACATGTGTGCAATGTTTTGATAAAAGTTGGAATTTTACTCAATAACAATCGCACTTTTACAAGAAAAACTTAAACTTTTAGCAATTTTATGAAAACAGTCGTAATTTTACTCGACAAAAGTCACAATTTTATAAGAAAACTTTAACATTTTGGCAATATTATAATAATAATCGGAATTTTACTTGACAAAAGTCATAATTTTACTCCAAAAAATGTCACTATTTTACAATAACAAAAAAGCAATTGGAAATATTGACATAAAAGTCAGAATTGTGTATGACAAATGTCTCCGTTTTGCATTGAAAAGTAATAATTTTACAAAAAAAAGTAATCATTTTACGAGAAAATATTGCAATATTACAGAAACAGAAAGAATATGAGAAATTGTTCCCAATTTTATAAGAAAAAGTCGACATATTGTGAGAAAAAGACTGCTTTTAGTTATTTATTTTTTTTGTATTTACTTCACGTTATTACAGTATGTCTCTATATACATATATATTTTTTTTTTTAATACATTTTGGCCAAAGGGGGCGAAATAAAAAAATTTACACACACTTGTTATTTCATATGTTGGCCACAGGGGGAGACGTTTTAAAACACTGGTAAAAGTCAGAATTGTATATGACAAATGTCTCTGTTTTGCATTAAAAAGTAATAATTTTACCAAAAAAAGTATTCATTTTTACGAGAAAATTTTGCAATATTACAGAAACAGAAAAAATATGAGAAATTGTTCCCAATTTTATGAGAAAAAAGTCGACATATTGTGAGAAAAAGACTGCTTTTGGTTTTTTTTTTGTTGTATTTACTTCAAGTTATTACAGTATGTCTCTATATACATATTTATTTTATTTTTTTTAATACATTTTGGCCAAAGGTGGCGAAATTAAATTTTTTACACACACTTGTTATTTCATATGTTGGCCACAGGGGGAGCACTTTTAAAACACTGGTAAAAGTCATAATTTTATATGACAAATGTCTCCGTTTTGCATTAAAAAGTAATAATTTTACAAAAAAAAGTAATAATTTTACGAGAAAATATTGCAATATTACAGAAACAGAAAGAATATGAGAAATTGTTCCCAATTTTATAAGAAAAAAGTTGACATATTGTGAGAAAAAGACTGCTTTTGGTTATTTTATTTTATTTGTATTTACTTCACGTTATTACAGTATGTCTCTATATACATATTTATTTATTTTTTTAATACATTTTGGCCAAAGGGGGCGAAATTAAAATTTTTTACACACACTTGTTATTTCATTTGTTGGCCACAGGGGGAGCACTTTTAAAACACTGGTAAAAGTCATAATTTTATATGACAAATGTCTCCGTTTTGCATTAAAAAGTAATAATTGCATTAAAAAAAAAAAGTAATCATTTTACGAGAAAATATTGCAATATTACAGAAACAGAAAGAATATGAGAAATTGTTCCCAATTTTATAAGAAAAAAGTCGACACATTGTGAGAAAAAGACTGCTTTTGGTTATTATTTTTTTTGTATTTACTTCACGTTATTACAGTATGTCTCTATATACATATTTATTTATTTGTTTTTAATACATTTTGGCCAAAGGGGGCAAAATTAAAATTTTTACACACACTTATTATTTCATATGTTGGCCACAAGGGGAGCACTTTTAAAACACTGGTAAAAGTCATAATTGTATATGACAAATGTCTCCGTTTTGCATTAAAAAGTAATAATTTTATTTAAAAAAAGTAATCATTTTACGAGAAAATATTGCAATATTACAGAAACAGAAAGAATATGAGAAATTGTTCCCAATTTTATGAGAAAAAAGTTGACATATTGTGAGAAAAAGACTGCTTTTGGTTATTTTTTTTTTTTTGTATTTACTTCACGTTATTACAGTATGTCTCTATATACATATTTTTTTTTTTTTTTTAATACATTTTGGCCAAAGGGGGCGAAATAAAAAATTTTACACACACTTGTTATTTCATATGTTGGCCACAGGGGGAGCACTTTTAAAACACTGGTAAAAGTCAGAATTTTATATGACAAATGTCTCCGTTTTGCATTAAAAAGTAATAATTTTACAAAAAAAAGTAATAATTTTACGAGAAAATATTGCAATATTACAGAAACAGAAAGAATATGAGAAATTGTTCCCAATTTTATGAGAAAAAAGTTGACATATTGTGAGAAAAAGACTGCTTTTGGTTATTTTATTTTATTTGTATTTACTTCACGTTATTACAGTATGTCTCTATATACATATTTATTTATTTTTTTAATACATTTTGGCCAAAGGGGGCGAAATTAAAAATTTTTACACACACTTGTTATTTCATTTGTTGGCCACAGGGGGAGCACTTTTAAAACACTGGTAAAAGTCATAATTTTATATGACAAATGTCTCCGTTTTGCATTAAAAAGTAATAATTGCATTAAAAAAAAAAAGTAATCATTTTACGAGAAAATATTGCAATATTACAGAAACAGAAAGAATATGAGAAATTGTTCCCAATTTTATAAGAAAAAAGTTGACATATTGTGAGAAAAAGACTGCTTTTGGTTTTGTTTTGTTTTTTGTATTTACTTCAAGTTATTACAGTATGTCTCTATATACATATTTATTTTATTTTTTTTAATACATTTTGGCCAAAGGGGGCGAAATTAAATTTTTTACACACACTTGTTATTTCATATGTTGGCCACAGGGGGAGCACTTTTAAAACACTGGTAAAAGTCAGAATTGTATATGACAAATGTCCCCGTTTTGCATTAATAAGTAATAATTTTACAAAAAAAGTAATCATTTTATGAGAAAATATTGCAATATTACAGAAACAGAAAGAATATGAGAAATTGTTCCCAATTTTATAAGAAAAAAGTCGACACATTGTGAGAAAAAGACTGCTTTTGGTTATTATTTTTTTTGTATTTACTTCACGTTATTACAGTATGTCTCTATATACATATTTATTTATTTGTTTTTAATACATTTTGGCCAAAGGGGGCAAAATTAAAATTTTTACACACACTTGTTATTTCATATGTTGGCCACAAGGGGAGCACTTTTAAAACACTGGTAAAAGTCATAATTGTATATGACAAATGTCTCCGTTTTGCATTAAAAAGTAATAATTTTATTTTAAAAAAGTAATCATTTTACGAGAAAATATTGCAATATTACAGAAACAGAAAGAATATGAGAAATTGTTCCCAATTTTATGAGAAAAAAGTTGACATATTGTGAGAAAAAGACTGCTTTTGGTTATTTTATTTTTTTTGTATTTACTTCACATTATTACAGTATGTCTCTATATACATATTTATTTATTTTTTTTAATACATTTTGGCCAAAGGGGGCGAAATAAAAATTTTTACACACACTTGTTATTTCATATGTTGGCCACAGGGGGAGCACTTTTAAAACACTGGTAAAAGTCAGAATTGTATATGACAAATGTCTCCGTTTTGGATTAAAAAGTAATAATTTTACAAAAAAAAGTATTCATTTTTACGAGAAAATATTGCAATATTACAGAAACAGAAAGAATATGAGAAATTGTTCCCAATTTTATGAGAAAAAAGTCGACATATTGTGAGAAAAAGACTGCTTTTGGTTTTGTTTTTTTGTATTTACTTCAAGTTATTACAGTATGTCTCTATATACATATTTATTTATTTTTTTTAATACATTTTGGCCAAAGGGGGCGAAATTAAATTTTTTACACACACTTGTTATTTCATATGTTGGCCACAGGGGGAGCACTTTTAAAACACTGGTAAAAGTCAGAATTGTATATGACAAATGTCTCCGTTTTGGATTAAAAAGTAATAATTTTACAAAAAAAAGTATTCATTTTTACGAGAAAATATTGCAATATTACAGAAACAGAAAGAATATGAGAAGCTGTTCCCAATTTTATGAGAAAAAAGTCGACATATTGTGAGAAAAAGTCTGCTTTTGGTTTTGTTTTTTTTGTTTTTACTTCAAGTTATTACAGTATGTCTCTATATACATATGTATTTGTTTTTTTAATACATTTTGGCCAAAGGGGGCGCATTTAGATTGTTCCCAATTTTATGAGAAAAAAGTCGACACATTGTGAGAAAAAGACTACTTTTGTTTTTGTTTTTTTGTATTTACTTCAAGTTATTACAGTATGTCTCTATATACATATTTATTTATTTTTTTAAATACATTTTGGCCAAAGGGGGCGAAATTAAATTTTTTACACACACTTGTTATTTCATATGTTGGCCACAGGGGGAGCACTTTTAAAACACTGGTAAAAGTCATAATTTTATATGACAAATGTCTCCGTTTTGCATTAAAAAATTAAAAATGTTATAAAAAAAAAAGTAATCATTTTACGAGAAAATATTGCAATATTACAGAAACAGTTTTGCATTAAAAAGTAATAATTTCATTTTAAAAAAGGAATCATTTTAAGAGAAAATATTGCAATAATACAGAAACAGAAAGAATATGAGAAATTGTTCCCAATTTATGAGAAAAAAGTCGACATATTGTGAGAAAAAGACTGCTTTTGGTTTTGTTTGTTTTTTGTATTTACTTCAAGTTATTACAATATATCTCTATATACATATTTATTTATTTTTTTTAATACATTTTGGCCAAAGGGGGCGCATTTAAATTTTTTTACACACACTTGTTATTTCATATGTTGACCACAGGGGGAGCACTTTTAAAACACTGGTAAAAGTCATAATTTTATAAGACAAATGTCTCTGTTTTGCATTAAAAAGTCATAATTTTATTTTAAAAAAAAGGAATCATTTTATGAGAAAATATTGCAATATTACAGAAACAGAAAGAAAATGAGAAATTGTTACCAATTTTATAAGAAAAAAGTCGACATATTGTGAGAAAAAGACTGCTTTTGTTTTTTTGTTTTTTTGTATTTACTTCAAGTTATTACAGTATGTCTCTATATACATAATTTTTTATTTTTTTTAATACATTTTGGCCAAAGGGGGCGAAATAAATTTTTTTACACACACTTGTTATTTCATATGTTGGCCACAGGGGGAGCACTTTTAAAACACTGGTAAAAGTCATAATTTTATATGACAAATGTCTCCGTTTTGCATTAAAAAGTAATAATTTTATTAAAAACAAGTAATAATTTTACGAGAAAATATTGCAATATTACAGAAACAGAAAGAATATGAGAAGCTGTTCCCAATTTTATGAGAAAAAAGTCGACATATTGTGAGAAAAAGTCTGCTTTTGGTTTTGTTTTTTTTGTTTTTACTTCAAGTTATTACAGTATGTCTCTATATACATATGTATTTGTTTTTTTTAATACATTTTGGCCAAAGGGGGCGCATTTAGATTTTTTTACACACACTTAATATTTCATATGTTGGCCACAGGGGGAGCACTTTTAAAACACTAGTAAAAGTCAGAATTGTATATGACAAATGTCTCTGTTTTGCATTAAAAAGTAATAATTTTACAAAAAAAAGTATTCATTTTTACGAGAAAATATTGCAATATTACAGAAACAGAAAGAATATGAGAAATTGTTCCCAATTTTATGAGAAAAAAGTCGACACATTGTGAGAAAAAGACTGCTTTTGGTTTTGTTTTTTTGTATTTACTTCAAGTTATTACAGTATGTCTCTATATACATATGTATTTATTTTAAAACAATTTATTTTGGCCAAAGGGGGCACATTTTAATTATTTACACACACTTGATATTTCATATGTTGACCAGATTTCACAAGCAGGAGTGCAAATGAGACATTCTCTATTATATGCAATGTTATTGGGACAATGACTTATGTCATCACTTGTTCACACCTCCTCATATGGAAGCTACTTTTTCTTGTTGATGTCTCAAGAAGGGTAGAAATACAAGAACACACACACACACATTCTTGTATTGCTTGCCTTCTTGAGACCTCCGAACAATGCCTACCTCTTTAGGACCACCCTGTCTCGATATATAAAGATTTGTATTTACAACATTAATAATATATACCTACTATGCAAATATAAAAAACTTGTTGTGAAAACTAAGTTGCAATTTTACAAGAAAAAGGTCAAACTTTCACCAGAAAAACTTTGAATTTTGGCAGTATTATAATAAAAGTTGTCAATTTACTCAAGTCAAGATTTTACAAGAAAAACTGAACATGTGTGCAATATTATGATAAAAGTTGGAATTTTACTCAATAACAGTCACAATTTTACAAGAACAGCCTAAACGTTTGGCAATTTTATGAAAAGAGTCATAATTTTACTCGACAAAAGTCACAATTTTATAAGAAAACTTTAACATTTTGGCAATATTATAATAATAATCAGAATTTTACTTGAAAAAAGTCATACATTTACTCAAAAAATTTTACTATTTTACAAGAACATCAAAACAATTGGCAATATTGTGATAAAAGTCAGAGTTGTATATGACAAATGTCTCCATTTTGCATTTAAATGTAATAATTTTACAAAAAAAAGTTATAATTTTGCAAGAAAATATTACAATATTACAGAAACAGAAAGAATATGAGAAATTGTTCCCAATTTTATGAGAAAAAAGTCGACACATTGTTTTTGTTTTTTTAATTTACTTCAAGTTATTACAGTACGTCTCTATATACATATGTATTTAATTGTTTTTATTAATTTTGGCCAAAGGGGACGCATTTCAATTTTTTACACACACTTGTTATTTCATATGTTGGCCACAGGGGGAGCACTTTTAAAACACTGGTAAAAGTCAGAATTTTATATGACAAATGTCTCCGTTTTGCATTAAAAAGTAAGAATTTTACCAAAAAAAGTAAGAATTTTACAAGAAAATATTGCAATATTACAGAAACAGAAATAATATGAGAAATTGTTCCCAATTTTATGAGAAAAAAGTCGACCCATTGTGAGAAAACGACTACTTTTGGTTCATTATTTTTATTAAATGTTTTTTTTTTTTGTATTTATTTCAAGCTATTACATTATGTCTCTATATACATATTTATTTATTTTTTTGTAATACATTTTGGCCAAAGGGGACGCATTTAAATTTTTTACACACACTTGTTATTTCATATGTTGGCCACAGAGGGAGCACTTTTTGGGACCACCTTAATTTTTTATAAATTTCACCACCAGGGGTGCAAATGAGACATTCTCTATTAGATGCAATGGTTTTCCGTATTGGGACCATGATTTATGTCATCACTTGTTCACGCCTCCTCATATGGAAGCCACGTTTCCTTGTTGATGTCTCAAGAAGGGTAGAAATACAAGAACACACACACACACACACACACACACACACACACACACACACACACACACACACACACACGCGGTGTAACTCCCACCGGCTTCCTCACCGAGCCCGCAGAGGACCCTGAAATATTAATGCACAAAGTAAATTAAAGCTGCAACAAAAAGAAATGGGGGGGGGGCTTCTTTTTCTGCACCCCTGTATATCTGAATGTCTGTTCTTTATGACCGGGTGGTAGGGAGGTGGGTGGGGGCATGCAGGAGAGGGTGGGGGTGGGGGGGGGTGAAAGCAGGAAGACGAAGGTATGGCGCCGTGCGGTACAAGTCCACTAAAAAGTTGGGGTGAAACACACGAAAAAGAGGACGGTGAGTTTTAATTTGAAAGGGTCTGCAGGGTTATAGGTGGAGAATTTCTCCCTTGGGATAAAAAAACATGTTTTTTATTTATTTATTTTATAACGACCTTTAACCTCTCACCTGCGACCTCTTTGGATTCGACTGACAGCTCAAGACCAGCGTATGCAGGTAACACACACACACGCACACACACACTCAGACATTTGCAGGTAACCGACGCATACCAGAAGCCTCTGTTTGTGTCCGTTACCATGGTTACCGGCTCGTACTCTATCTAAAACCTCTCCTATAAAGGTTCTAAATTGCCACCCGATCAAGCACGGGGCAATGATATGATCCATAAATCCCTTATGTTCTCTATCGCAGACACACGCACACACACACTCTCACACACACACACACACACACACACACACACACACACACACACACACGCACAGAAGAATACAGTCAACTTTATCTCCGCCATCAATTCCCGCTTTCTGCATATATGGCTGCTTGCTGCTTATGCATGTGCTGCAGTGTTGTACTTTATCAAAAGGCCCGTCCTGGCTCGGGGCCATGCATTATTAAACACACACACACACACACACACACACACACACACACACACACACACCACAGTAAAAAAACAGGCCTTCGTTCAGGGCATAGGCCAGACAGGTACACACTCATACAGGCTGATGTGCGGATCGATACTATAATATCAATACCGGCGATACCAGATCGTTCGGCTCTAATATCGATACTTACATCAAAATACGGATACTTTTGATACTTTAGTTATTTGACATAAAGTGTATTATTAAGTGTAAAAAAAATTATTTAACGTGTCAATATTGGATGTTTTTTTTTTTTTACATGTTCATTATTTTCACACTAAAATGTTTATGTAATTGTCAGTTACTTTTTATTCTTAATTGTAGTTTTTATGAATTAATGTATTTTATTTTGTATTGTTTGAAACACCATTTTCATCAATCTTTTATCAATCAATCTTTATTTATATAGCCCTAAATCACAAGTGTCTCAAAGGGCTGCACAAGCCACAACGACATCCTCGGTACAAAGCCCACATACGGGCAAGGAAAAACTCACCCCAGTGGGACGTCGATGTGAATGACTATGAGAAACCTTGGAGAGGACCGCATATGTGGGTAACCCCCCCCTCTAGGGGAGACCGAAAGCAATGGATGTCGAGTGGGTCTGACATAATATTGTGAGAGTCCAGTCCATAGTGGATCCAACATAATAGTAAGAGTCCAGTCCATAGTGGGGCCAGCAGGACACCATCCCGAGCGGAGACGGGTCAGCAGCGTAGAGATGTTCCCAGCCGATGCACAGGCGAGCGGTCCACCCCGGGTCCCGACTCTGGACAGCCAGCACTTCATCCATGGCCACCGGACCTGTGCCCCCCCCCCCCCCCTCAAGGAAAAGGGGAGCAGAGGAGAAAAGAAAAGAAACGGCAGATCAACTGGTCTAACAGGGGGGCTATTTAAAGGCTAGAGTATACAAATGAGTTTTAAGATGGGACTTAAATGCTTCTACTGAGGTAGCATCTCTAATTGTTACCGGGAGGGCATTCCATAGTACTGGAGCCCGAATAGAAAACGCTCTATAGCCCGCAGACTTTTTTTGGGCTCTGGGAATCACTAATAAGCCGGAGTTCTTTGAACGTAGATTTCTTGCCGGGACATATGGTACAATGCAATCGACAAGATAGGACGGAGCTAGACCGTGTAGTATTTTATACGTAAGTAGTAAAACCTTAAAGTCACTTCTTAAGTGCACAGGAAGCCAGTGCAGGTGAGCCAGTATAGGCGTAATATGATCAAACTTTCTTGTTCTTGTCAAAAGTCTAGCAGCCGCATTTTGTACCAACTGTAATTTTTTAATGCTAGACATAGGGAGACCCGAAAATAATACGTTACAGTAGTCGAGACGAGACGTAACGAACGCATGAATAATGATCTCAGCGTCGCTAGTGGATAAAATAGAACGAATTTTAATTTTCATGTGCTTTGTATGACTGTGTCCCTTTTTCTGTTGCATTAGCGTGGCTATATTGTTATTCACGTCAACTTAGAGTTTGAAATAAATGAACATGTAGAAAATAAATAGTAATAATAATAATACATAAAATATAATAAAAGTTATAATAAATATTATAATAAACACTTTATAATAAATAATAATGCGGAGGGAGATGGGGCCCAGCGCTGCCTGCAGTAGCAAAGGTCACCGCCTCTGTCCATGGTGCTGACGGCGAGACACAGCTGGCAGGTGATTAGATTCCAAAGGTGGTATATGTGAATCTAATCATCTGTTGTCTTTAACAGTAAGCGGCCGGGAGCAGGAGGGGAGAGAGGATACGGACGTGACTGAAAAGTCACGTTCTGCGGGAGAAAGACTTGGAGAAAAATCTATGCGCATTAAAAACTTTGTTCAACTTTGCACGCCTGGCTCCTGTGATGTGTCTGTCAGTGGGACCGCTAAGAAGCGACTTCCACAAATAATAATACATCTATAATGGTATTCTTCATGCTGTTTATATTTGAAATACACACATTTTTTAAATTTTTGCAAACACATTAGGTTCATTTGCACAAAGTATCGGTATCGGATCGGTATAGCCTAATTTTTTTGGTTTGTGTGTGTAATTTTATTTTATTTGTATTTGTTTATTTGTTTGAATTAGGACAGTAGATATTAATCAATGTTTCAGGAAAAACAGCTTCAAAATTAGCACACAAGCTTGATTGTCCTAAAGCAGGTAGACAAACAAACACAAACACACAGTGAGACACATAGACAATATGGACACAATAGAACACAGGTGTCAAACTCAAGTTCCGGGGGCCAGATGTGGCCGGCGACATTATTTTATCCGGCTCGCAAACACCTGGAAATGATATATGTCAATAAAGTACTTAATATTTTCTTGCCAAATGTAATTGATGTTTTTTCATTTTGACATAAAAAATATATGTACTGCTTGAAATTGCATACCTTTTAAACTTTAATGGTATCCATTATTGCAACACATATTACAGTATATTATTATACTTTCTAAACATGTTTTTGTCGAAATAAAAATACTAAACTTTACAGCAAACATTACATCAAATTCATAAAAATTACAAAAAATGGTATGTTGTTATTTACAGCATATTACAGTAAATTGAAAAAAAAAACTAGTATGTTTTTTTTGCATTAAAATTATTTTGACTGAGCTGCCAGTTTTTGACTGTAAAACCTTGGGTTATTGTTTTTAACGGTGTTTTACTGTAAATGGAAAGACGGTACATTTGTTTTTACGGCAGAAAAACTGGCAGCTAAGTTGCCAGAATACAAAAAGAATGTGTTCTGTTTTTCCATGAACAATATTATGTTGTAGAAAATAATGTCCATTTAACACAAAAATTCTGGCAACGAAGCTGAAATCTTTTTCTGTAAAATCCCTCAAAAAACAGTGGCACTCTTTTTCCATTTACCTTAAAATGTTGTAAAAAAATAAATACAAAAAAACTATATTTGACAGTAAAATTTTGTAAATATAAAGTTTTACTGTAAAATGGACAGTCTTCTTAAAACAATTGGTAGGCCATACCACCTCAATATCTAATTAACAATTAATTAATTCTATTTTTAGAATATACTAAAAAATTACCACTTAAAAAAAACAAAAACTTGTCCCTGTAGTTATGGTTTTCTTCAAAACATGATGGAAAAAATCCCCAAAAAATCATTTTTACACATTTTTATTTTCAGGCCATATCACCCTAATATCTAATTAACAGTAAATGAATAATTTTTTTAGAATATACTAAAAAATGGCCACTTTAAAAAAAACAACAAAAAAACTTGTCTCTCTAGTTATGTTTTTCTGTAAAACATGATTGAAAAAATCTTCTCCAAAAAAATGTCACACTAATATCTAATTAACAATGAATGCATTCTAATTTTAGAACATACAAAAAAATGGCCACTTTTAAAAAAAAAACTTGTCTCTGTAGTTATAGTTTTCTTTAAAACATGAAGGAAAAAATCCCCTAAAAATCATTTTTACACATTTTTATTTTTAGGCCATATGACACTAATATCCAATTAACAATGAATTAATTATAATTTTAGAATATACAAAAAAATGGTCACTTTAAAAAAAAAAAACTTGTCTCTGTAGTTATAGTTTTCTTTAAAACATGAAGGAAAAAGTCCCCTTAAAATCATTTTTAGACATTGTTATTTTTAGGCCATACCACCCTAATATCTAATTAACAATGAATTACTTCTATGTTTAGAATATACAAAAAAAATGGCCACTTTAAAAAAAAAAAGTGTCTCTGTAATTATGGTTGTCTTTAAAACATGAAGGAAAAAATCCGCAAAAAATCATTTTTACACATTTTTATTTTCAGGCCATATCACACTAATATCTAATTAACAATAAATTAATTCTAATTTTCGAATATACTAAAAAATGGCCACTTTTTAAAAAAAAACGTGTCTCAGTAGTTATGGTTTTCTTTAAAATATGATGGAAAAAAATCCCCCAAAAATAAATTTTAGACATTTTTTTTTAGGCCATACCACACTAATAACCTAATTAACAATGAATGGAATCTATATTTGTAAAATACTAAAAAATTACCACTTAAAAAAAACTAACTTGTCTCTGTAGTTATGGTTTTCTTTAAAACATGATGGAAAAAATTCCCACAAAAATGGATTTTAGACATTGTTATTTTTAGGCCATATCACACTAATATCGAATTAATGAATTAATTATATTTTTCGAATATACTTAAAAAATGTTCACTTAAAAAAAAAAAAATGTCTTTGTAGTTATGGTTTTCTTTAAAACATGATGGAAAAAAATCCCCCAAAAATCGATTTTAGACTTTTTTAGTTTTAGGCCATACCACACTAATATCTAATTAACAATGAATGGATTCTATTTTTATAATATACTAAAAAATGGCCACTTTTTAACAAAAAAAACGTGTCTCTGTAGTTGTAGTTTTCTTTAAAACATGATGGAAATAATCCCCTAAAAATCACTTTTAGATGTTTTTATTTTCAGGCCATACCACCCTAATATTTAATGAACAATAAATGAATTATATTTTTATAATGTACTAAAAAATGGTCACTTAAAAAACAAATTGTCTCTGTAGTTATTGTTTTCTTTAAAACATGAAGGAAAAAATCCCCTAAAAATCATTTTTGGACATGTTTATTTTTAGGCCATACCACCCTTATATCTAATTAACAATGAATTCATTATATTTTTCGAATATACTAAAAAATGGCCACTTTAAAAAAAAAATGTATCTCTGTAGTTATGGTTTTCTTTAAAACGTGATGGAAAAATACCCTAAAAATAATTTTTAGACATTGTTATTTTTAGGCCATACCACCCTAATATCTAATTAACAATTAATTAAGTCTATTTTAAGAATGTACTAAAAAATGGCCACTTTAGATGGCATATAAAGTGCCGTAATATTGGCATTTTAAAAATGTTCTTTTACAACCAGGTTGCTTCATGCAACACACACACACACACATATGCTTGCCGACACACACACACACACACACACACACGTTCCGACATTCCCGCTTGTCTGTGCGTTCAGGCTGGCTGCCCACCAGGGTAATATTCCCTGTCACTCTGCAGAAAGTGAACTTGACAAATTGAGCCTCAAATACTCGCTAGACTGAGCTTTGGAGCTTGAGCTACTTTTTCTTTCTTTTTAACACCAAAATAAAATCCCTCCAGTTTTGTCTTAGAAATGTAGACCATGACATGTATTTTTTGTTATATCAGAGTGTGTCATGTTGGCGTGTGTGTCAGGTAGACAAGAATGGCTTCTGCACTTAATGGCAACAAGGCCAACACAAAAGATCTAACGCTGCGTTGTTGCATCAGTTTTTTACGACAGGTGCCTCGGTCTTTGCAGGCGTGACAGTTGAGTCCAGGTTAAGCAGCTGCTGGCTTCACCTCTCACATATACACCCATCATAGTGTGTGTGTGTGTGTGTGTGTGTGTGTGTGTGTGTGTGTGTGTGTGTGTGTGTGTGTGTGTGTGTGTGTGTGTGTGTGTGTGTGTGTGTGTGTGTTTGTAAACCTCCTGAGACACCAACAAGCAAAAGTACCTTCCATATGAGGACCGGTGAACAGCATAAATCATGGTCAACATATGAAATAACAAGTGTGTGTAAAAATTCGAAGTGCTCCCCCTCTGGCCAACATATATAATGACAAATATGTGTAAGAATTAGAAATGCACCCTCAAAATTAATAAAGAAAATAAAATAAATATGCCTATAGAGAAATACTGTAATTACTTGAAGTAAATAATGAAGATTAAAAACCAATTACAAACAACAAATTCAAAAATAAAAAATAAATTAACTAAAAGCAGTCTTTTTCTCACAATGTTGTCGACTTATTTCTCATAAAATTGGGAACAATTTCTCATATTCTTTCTGTTTCTGTAATATTGCAATATTTTCTCATAAAATTATTACTTTTTAATGCAAAACGGTGACGTTTGTCATAAAAGATTCTGACTCGTGTCACAATATTGCCAATTTTTGTTGTTTGTTCTTGTAAAATAGTGAATTTTTTGGAGTAAAATTATGACTGTTGTTATAATTTTGTCAGGTAAAATTCCGAATATTATTATAATATTGCCAAAATTTTAAAGATTTCTTATAAAATTGTGACTTTTGTCGAGTAAAATTGCGACTTTTTTCATAACATTGCAGAAATGATAAGCTTTTCTTGTAAAATTGTGACTGTTATTGAGTAAAATTTCAACTTTTATCATAATATTGCAAAAATGCACAGTTTTTCTTGTAAAATTTAGACTTGCGTTGAGTAAAATTTAGACTTTTACTATAATACTGACAAAATTCTAAGTGTTTCTTGTGAAATTGTGAACTTTTTCTTGTGAAATTCCAAATATTGTTTTACAACAAACTTTTTTGTATTTGCATAGTATGTATATATTATTAATGTTGTAAATACACATCTTTATACATCTAGTGTGGTCCTCAAGAGGTAGGCATTATTCGGACGTCTCAAGAAGGCAACAAATTTAAGAACATGTGTGTGTGTTTTTGAATGTGTGTGTGTTCTTGTATTTCTACCCTTCTTGAGACATCAACAAGCAAAAGTACGTTCCATATGAGGACCGGTGAACAATATAAATCACGGTCAACATATGAAATAACAAGTGTGTGTGTGTAAAAATTCGAAGTGCTCCCCCTCTGGTCAACATATGTAATAACACGTGTGTGTAAGAAATTGAAATGCGCCCCCTTTGGCCAAAATGAATAAAGAAAATAAAATAAATATGCATAATATAACTTGAAGTAAATAATGAAGATTAAAAACCAATTACAAACAACAAATAAAAAATTTAAAATATAACTAAGAGCAGTCGTTTTCTCGCAATGTTGTTGACTTTTTTCTTATAAAATTGGGAAAATTTCTCACATTCTTTCTGTTTCTGTAATATTGCAACATGTTCTCGTAAAATTATTACTTTTTAATGCAAAATGGTGACATTTGTCATATAAATTTCTGACTTGTGTCACAATATTGCCAAATGTTGTCATTGTTTTTGTAAAATAGTGAAATTTTTTGGAGTAAAATTGTGACTTTTGTCATCATTTTACCAGGTAAAATTCAGAATATTATTATAATATTGCCAACATTTTAAAGTTTTCTTATAAAATTGTGACTTTTGTCGAGTAAAATTACGACTCTTTTCCTAAAATTGCCAAAATGTTTAGCTTTTTTTGTAAAATTGTGACTGTTATTGAGTAAAATTCCAACTTTTATCATAATATTGAGAAAATGCGCAGTTTTTATTGTAAAATTTAGACTTGCGTTGAGTAAAATTACGACTTTTATTATAATACTGACAAAATTCAAAGTTTTTCTTGTGAAATTGTGACCATTTTCTTGTTAAATTCCAACTCATTTTTTACAACAAGTATTTGCATAGTATGTATGTATTATTAATGTTGTAAATACACATCTTTATATATCTAGACAGGGTGGTCCTAAAGAGGTAGGCATTATTCGGAGGTCTCAAGAAGGTAACAAATGCAAGAATGTGTGTGTGTGTGTGTGTGTGTGTGTGTGTGTGTGTGTGTGTGTGTGTGTGTGTGTGTGTGTGTGTGTGTGTGTGTGTGTGTGTGTGTGTGTGTTCTTGTACTTCTACCCTTCTTGAGACATCAACAAGCAAAGTACGTTCCATATGAGGACCGGTGAAGAACATAAATCACGGTCAACATATGAAATAACAAGTGTGTGTGTAAAAATTCGAAGTGCTCCCCCTCTGGTCAACATTTGTAATAACACATGTGTGTAAGAAATTGAAATGCGCCTCCTTTGACCAAAATGAATAAATAAAATAACATAAATACGCATAATATAACTTGAAGTAAATAATGAAGATTAAAAACCAATTACAAACAACAAATTAAAAATTAAAAAATAACTAAAAGCAGTCTTTTTCTCACAATGTTGTTGACTTCTTTCTTATAAAATTGTGAACAATTTCTCATATTCTTTCTGTTTCTGTAATATTGCAACATTTTCTCGTAAAATGATTACTTTTTAATGCCAAATGGTGACATTTGTCATATAAATTTCTGACTTGTGTCACAATATTGCCAAATGTTGTCGTTGTTTTTGTAAAATAGTGACATTTTTTGTAGTAAAATGAAGACTTTTGTCATCATTTTACCAGGTAAAATTCCGAGTATTATTATAATATTGCCAAAATGTTAAAATTTCGTCGAGTCAAATTTAGACATTTTTTCCTAAAATTGCCAAAATGTTAAGATTTTCTTGTAAAATCGCGACTGTTATTGAGTAAAATTCCAACTTTTATCATAATATTGAGAAAATGCGCAGTTTTTCTTGTAAAATTTTGACTTGCGTTGAGTAAAATTACGACTTTTATTATAATAGTGACAAAATTCGAAGTTTTTCTTGTGAAATTGTGACCTTTTTCTTGTGAAATTCCAACTCATTTTTCACAACAAGCTTTTTTATATTTGCATAGTATGTCTATTTTATTAATGTTGTAAATACACATCTTTATATATCTAGACAGGGTGGTCCTAAAGAGGTAGGCATTATTCAGACTTCTCAAGAAGGCAACAAATGCAAGAACGTGTGTGTGTGTGTGTGTGTGTGTGTGTGTTTTCTTGAGACATCAACAACCAACAGTACGTTCCATATGAGGACTGGTGAACAACATAAATCACGGTCAACATATAAAATAACAAGTGTGTGTAAAAATTCGAAGTGCTCCCCCTCTGGTCAACATATCTAATAACACGTGTGTGTAAGAAATTGAAATGCGCCCCTTTTGGCCAAAATGAATAAAGAAAATGAAATAAATATGCATACTATAACTTCAAGTAAATAATGAAGATTAAAAAACAATTACAAACAACAAATTTAAAATAAAAAAATAACTAAAAGCAGTCTTTTTCTCACAATGTTGTTGACTTCTTTCTTATAAAATTGGGAACAACTTCTCATATTCTTTCTGTTTCTGTAATATTGCAACCTTTTCCCGTAAAATTATTACTTTTTAATGCAAAATGGCAGAGGTGTGGACTCGAGTCACATGACTTGGACTCGAGTCAGACTCGAGTCATGAATTTGATGACTTTAGACTCGACTTGACAAAATGTAAAAAGACTTGCAACTCGACTTAGACTTTAACATCAATGACTTGTGACTTCACTTGGACTTGAGCCTTTTGAATTGACATGACTTGACATGACTTGCTACTTTCCCCAAAACCCAAAGATGAAAAAGTTATTCGGGAGCGCTCCGTATTTTTCATTGTGTACTTGTCTATCAGCGTTGCGTGTGTCAGCTGGTGTGGTCTCAGTACAACAGCCAATCAAATTAGATCTACTTTGTTTTCATCACACAGCATTCATCCAATCAAATTGCAGGACAACCAACGAAGAAGACATGTCCAAACCACACGCCAGTGAACAAAAAATGATACCTAAAATAATTTTGTTTGGGTATAAAAATTACGAGGTGGTCAACACAAAACGGTTTGCAGTATGCAACACATGCGGTTCGAAAATTACTGATGGAGAGGCAACAACTTCCAACTTCGTCCGGCATTTGAAGTTGCACAAAGAACGGTAAGTTTTGAGTGTAAGATAACGTTTATTGGCTAAGTAACGTGACTTTTATTTGCTGTGTAGTTAAATCAGTGAGGCTGTAAACTCACTGCTAACGTTATAACGTTATTGCAAACACGGGAATCTGTTGCAGTTCACTAACTTATTCATACTTTTTGTTCAGTGATTTTTTTTAAGCAGGGTTACGTTAGTCAATATATCACACGTAACGTTAGACGGCGGTCAGCAGCACCGCGTATTTTAGCCACCTAAAAAAAGACAAAAATAGTAAAATAAAGGTCAGTTAAAATGTATACTATATTATGAATATGTGTACCGTTTTAGCTAGCTTTCTGACATACTGTTGGTTGTTTACCTCAGTGGTCCCCAACCACCGGGCCGCGGCCCGGTACTGGTCCGTGGATCGATTGGTATCGGGCCGCACAACAAATAATTTTTTTTTATTTTTCTTTTTTTAAGTAAATCAACATAAAAAACACAAGATACACTTACAAGTAGTGCACCAACCCAAAACAACTCTCTCCCCCCTTTTGTTCTGGGCATTGAACATGAAGACTCTTCCTTCACTGTTCCGAGTGGCCATGAGAGTCTTGGCAGTGCCTGCCTCCAGTGCTCCAGTGGAGCGAGTTTTCAGCCATGGTGGCATCATACTACGCCCCCATCGTGCACAAATGACTGACAGGCTCTTGGCTAATTTGGTCTTTTGCAAATGCAATGCAGCATAGGGCCCTGACATATAAAAAGTACAACTTTTTTGTTATGTTCACGTATATGTCATGTTTTTTCAATGTTAACACTTTTGTACGAATAAGTACATTTGCACTTTATTTTTCAATGTGTTTGTTCTGTAAAGGAATGAGTTAATGTTTAAAATGACTGGTTAATAGTGCTATTATAAAGTGCAATGTCAGCACAATTTTCTTTCCTGCAATTTAAAATGCACTTGTTTTAATAAATAAATACAGCGTTTGAAAAGCATACACAATCTGTGTTAATATATTAGTCTGTGGTTAAAAGGACTTGAAAGGACTCGAAACTCAAAATGCAGGACTTAGGACTTGACTTGAGACTTTCCAGTCTTGACTTTGGACTTGACTCGGGGCTTGCCTGTCTTGACTCGGGACTTTACTCGGACTTGAGGGCAAAGACTTGAGACTTACTTGTGACTTGCAAAACAATGACTTGGTCCCACCTCTGCAAAATGGTGACATTTGTCTTATAACAGTCTGACTTGTGTCACAATATTGCCAATTGTTGTCGTTGTTCTTGTAAAATAGTGAACATTTTTGAGTAAAATGATGACTTTTGTCATCATTTTGCCAGGTAAAATTCCGAATATTGTTATAATATTCCCAAAATGTTAAAATGTTCTTATAAAATTGTGACTTTTGTCGAGTAAAATTACGACTCTTATCCTAAAATTGCCAAAATGCTAAGATTTTCTTGTAAAATCGCGACTGTTATTGAGTAAAATTCCAACTTTTATCATAATATAATATTTTTCTTGTAAAATTTTGACTTGCGTTGAGTAAAATTACGACTTTTATTATAATATTGACAAAATTGGAAGTTTATCTTGTGAAATTGTGACCTTTTTCTTGTGAAATTCCAAATAATTTTTCACAACAAGCTTTTTTGTATTTGCATAGTATGTATACATTTTTAATGTTGTAAATACACATCTTTATATATCTAGACAGGGTGGTCCTAAAGAGGTAGGCATTATTCACACGTCTCAAGAAGACAAAAAATTCAAGAATGTGTGTGTGTGTGTGTGTGTGTGTGTGTGTGTGTGTGTGTGTGTGTGTGTGTGTGTGTGTGTGTGTGTGTGTGTGTGTGTGTGTGTTCTTGTACTTCTACCCTTCTTGAGACATCAACAAGCAAAGTACGTTCCATATGAGGACCGGTGAAGAACATAAATCACGGTCATCATATGAAATAACAAGTGTGTGTGTAAAAATTCGAAGTGCTCCCCCTCTGGTCAACATATGTAATAACAC
Source organism: Nerophis lumbriciformis (assembly GCF_033978685.3). Classification (NCBI taxonomy): domain Eukaryota; kingdom Metazoa; phylum Chordata; class Actinopteri; order Syngnathiformes; family Syngnathidae; genus Nerophis; species Nerophis lumbriciformis. Next base: position 59,831,133 of record NC_084551.2, on the reverse strand, counting down.
ATGTGTGTAAGAAATTGAAATGCGCCTCCTTTGACCAAAATGAATAAATAAAATAACATAAATACGCATACTATAACTTCAAGTAAATAATGAAGATTAAAAACCAATTACAAACAACAATATAAAAATAAAAAAATAACTAAAAGCAGTCTTTTTCTCGCAATGTTGTTGACTTCTTTCTTATAAAATTGGGAACAATTTCTCATATTCTTTCTGTTTCTGTAATATTGCAACATTTTCTCGTAAAATTATTACTTTTTCATGCAAAATGGTGACATTTGTCATATAAATTTCTGACTTGTGTCACAATATTGCCAAATGTTGTCGTTGTTTTTGTAAAATAGTGACATTTTTTGTAGTAAAATGAAGACTTTTGTCATCATTTTACCAGGTAAAATTCCGAATATTATTATAATATTGCCAAAATTTTAAAGTTTTCTTATAAAATTGTGACTTTTGTCGAGTAAAATTACGACTCTTTTCCTAAAATTGCCAACATTTTTAGCTTTTTTTGTAAAATTGTGACTGTTATTGAGTAAAATTCCAACTTTTATCATAATATTGAAAAAAATGCGCAGTTTTTATTGTAAAATTTAGACTTGCGTTGAGTAAAATTATGACTTTTATTATAATACTGACAAAATTCAAAGTTTTTCTTGTGAAATTGTGACCATTTTCTTGTTAAATTCCAACTCACTTTTCACAACAAGTATTTGCATAGTATGTCTATATTATTAATGTTGTAAATACACATATTTATATATCTAGACAGGGTGGTCCTAAAGAGGTAGGCATTATTCGGAGGTCTCAAGAAGGTAACAAATGCAAGAACGTGTGTGTGTGTGTGTGTGTGTGTGTGTGTGTGTGTGTGTGTGTGTGTGTGTGTGTGTGTGTGTGTGTGTGTGTGTGTGTGTGTGTGGTGATAAAACGCCTGGCAGGAGTCTGAGGGGGACTGCTGTAGTCTTGGAGAAGGTCCAAAGTGTGCTGCTCAGTAATTGGAAGTTGATTCATAGCTGGACGTCATCACGTGGTCAGCAGCACTTTTTGCTTCACATCGGACTCAAGTTGGTCATTCAAGTGGAAGAAGAAGTTGGTCGCTTCATATTTAAGGTCCCCTGTAGACCGTGTCACAGGGGTGCACGATATTAGGAATGATGACGCCATGAATGCTTACTACATTGACAACAAGTAGAATAGAATGCTCCATTGGCGGTTGTGTTGTCAACAAAAGTAGCACAGTAGAGTTAAATATGCTGCATGTAAACCACCTAACATCTGTGAAGACCAAGTCCTGCAAAAAGATGGCATTGTGTCGTGCAACACCTTGGAGAGGCACAATAGCAGCAAGGATACGCCAACTGCACTACACCAACAAGAGCATCAAGTTGCAATACCGGCGAACGGTTAATTTTATTTTTCTTACTGGAGAACATTGGACATCTGTAAGTAACCACAACGGCGACGTTGGGAGAGTGACCTTGCCAGCGACCTGAGGGTTCCTGGTTCAATCCCAACCTTCTACCGACCTCGTCACATCCGATGTGTCCTTGAGCAAGACACTTCACCCTTGCTCCTGATGGGTGGTGGTTAGGGCCTTGCATCACAGCTCCCACCGTCAGTGTGTAAATGAATGTGTGAATGTGGAAATAGTGTCAAAGCGCTTTGAGTACCTTGAAGGTAGAAAAGCGCTATACAAGTATAACCCATTTACAAACCCCGTTTCCATATGAGTTGGGAAATTGTGTTAGATGTAAATATAAACGGAATACAATGATTTGCAAATCCTTTTCAACCCTTGAATGCACTACAAAGACAAGATATTTGAAGTTCAAACTCATAAACTTTTTTTTTTTTTTCAAATAATAATTATCTTAGTATTTCATGGCTGCAACACGAGCCAAAGTTGTTGGGAAAGGGCATGTTCACCAGTTGTTACATGGCCTTTCCTTTTAACAACACTCAGTAAACGATTGGGAAATGAGGAAACTAATTGTTGAAGCTTTGAAAGTGGAATTCTTCAGTCGTTCAACAGTCCTGGGTCTCCGCTGTCGTATTTTACGCTTCATAATGCGCCACACATTTTCGATGGGAGACAGGTCGGGACTGCAGGCGGAGCCAGGAAAGTACCCGCACTCTTTTTTTTACGAAGCCACGCTGTTGTAACATGTGGCTTGGCATTGTCTTGCTGAAATAAGCAGGGGGCGTCCATGAAAAAGACGGCGCTTAGATGGCAGCATATGTTGTTCCAAAACCTGTATGTACCTTTCAGCATTAATGGTGCCTTCACAGATGTGTAAGTTACCCATGTCTTGGGCACTAATGCACCCCCATACCATCACACATGCTGGCTTTGCGTCGATAACAGTCTGGATGGTTCGCTTCCCCTTTGGTCCGGATGACACGATGTCGAATATTTCCAAAAACAAATTGGAATGTGGACTCGTCAGACCACAGAACACTTTTCCACTTTGCATGAGTCCATCTTAGATGATCTCGGGCCCAGAGAAGCCGGCGGCGTTTCTGGATGTTGTTGATAAACGGCTTTGGCTTTGCGTAGTAGAGTTTTAACTTGTACTTACAAATGTAGCGACCGACTGTATTTAGTGACAGTGGTTTTCTGAAGTGTTCCTGAGCCCATGTGGTGATATCCTTTAGAGATTGATGTCGGTTTTTGATACATTGCCGTCCGAGGGATCGAAGGTCACGGTCATTCAATGTTGGTTTCCGGCCATGCTGCTTACGTGGAGTGATTTCTCCAGATTCTCTGAACCTTTTGATGATATTATGGACCGTAGATGTTGAAATCCCTAAATTTCTTGCAATTGCACTTTGAGAAACGTTGTTCTTAAACTGTTTGACTATTTGCTCACGCAGTTTTGGACAAAGGGGTGTACCTCGCCCCATCCTTTCTTGTGAAAGACTGAGCATTTTTGGGAAGCTGTTTTTATACCCAATCATGGCACCCACATGTTCCCAATTAGCCTGCACACCTGTGGGATGTTCCAAATAAGTGTTTGATGAGCATTCCTCAACTTTATCAGTATTTATTGCCACCTTTCCCAACTTCTTTGTCACGTGTTGCTGGCATCAAATTCTAAAGTTAATGATTATTTGCAAAAAAAAAATGTTTATCAGTTTGAACATCAAATATGTTGTCTTTGTAGCATATTCAACTGAATATGGGTTGAAAATGATTTGCAAATCATTGTATTCCGTTTATATTTACATCTAACACAGTTTCCCAACTCATATGGAAACGGGGTTTGTATATTGTGTTTTGGAAAAAGGTTGTCCTAAACGTTACTTATTATTATTTTGTTTTAGTTTTTTGTTTTTTTCCTTCGGTCAGTGGTCAACAAAATAAACAAACAGTTTTACATAAACAAACAGTAAATACATTGAAAATGTTGCAGACCGAAAGGGTTGAGGCTGAAGTTGAACACTTATCGCGTTTCATTTAAACTTAATTCCATCCATCCATTTTCTACCGCTTGTCCCTTTTGGAGTCGGGGGTGGGTGCTGGAGCCTATCTCAGCTGCATTCGGGCGGAAGGCGGGGTACACCCTGGACAAGTCGCCACTAGGGATGTCCGATAATGGCTTTTTGTCGATATCCGATATTCCGATATCGTCCAACTCTTTAATTACCGATACCGATATCAACGGATATATACAGTCACCTTTCCCAACTTCTTTGTCACGTGTTGCTGGCATCAAATTCTAAAGTTAATGATTATTTGCAAAAAAAAATTTTTTATCAGTTTGAACATCAAATATGTTGTCTTTGTAGCATATTCAACTGAATATGGGTTGGAAATGATTTGCAAATCATTGTATTCCGTTTATATTTACATCTAACACAATTTCCCAACTCATATGGAAACGGGGTTTGTACATTGAGCTAGGATCGCATTTTACCTAAACCCACCCATCCATACATCTTCTTCCGCTCTTTAACTTTATCCGAGGTCAGGTCGCGGGGGAAGCAGCCTAAGCAGGGAAGCCCAGACTTCCCTCTCCCGAGCCATTTCGTCCAGCTCCTCCCGGGGGATCCCGAGGTGTTCCCAGGCCAGCCGGGAGACATAGTCTTCCCAACGTGTCCTGGGTCTTCCCCGTGGCCTCCTACAGGTCGGACGTGCCCTAAACACCTCCCTAGGGAGGCGTTCGGGTGGCATCCTGACCAGATGCCCGAACCACCTCATCTGGCTCCTCTCCATGTGGAGGAGCAGCGGCTTTACTTTGAGCTCCTCCCGGATGACAGAGCTTCTCACCCTATCTCTAAGGGAGAGCCCCGCCACCCGGCGGAGGAAACTCATTTAGTCCGCTTGTACCCGTGATCTTGTCCTTTCAGTCCTAACCCAAAGCTCATGACCATAGGTGAGGATGGGAACGTAGATCGACCGGTAAATTGAGAGCTTTGCCTTCCGGCTCAGCTCCTTCTTCACCACAACGGATCGATACAGCTGCAAAGGTAAGTAAGCTTGTTTGTTTCAACAACTGGTTAAACTATGTCCTTGGGCAAGACTGTCGGGTTCAAACACTGATGACATCTATTAAACAGACAAAGAAGCAAGGAATCAAACAGAGACATAATTAAATTTGGCTCAATTGAGGAGAAACGTCCGGGCTGTACTCTTTGTACAGTCCCCCACCACGCTCTGACGGAAGATTGTACGCCTCCTCTTTTATTTGGACTTTCCCTGATTACATGGCAACAGCTGTTTCTAAAGGGACGGGGGTCGTAAACAGCCGCCGCCTTTGGTTACAAAACTCATTGAAACACAAAGTTGTGTGATAACTTAGATACAATTATTCTGACAAAGACACTTTACCCACCTGCTCCCAGTGCCACCCACACTGGTTTAAATGTAACTTAGATATTGGCTTTCACTATGTAAAAGCACTTTGAGTCACTATAGAAAAGCGCTATATAAATATAATTCACTTCACTATGTTAAGTTGTTTGTGAGTGTGTTTACTACATTATTGATTAGTAACTGTAACGTGTTTGCAATATTATTGCGAATACTTTCAAAATGTGCGCTTAATTCTCACTATAATCACTGTCACCAAGTTTTGAACTAATCAATGACTTGCAGTTCATTTTTTTAAACATTCCTGTATGACATTCTGACTGCCTACCACGTTGCATTTTTATCCACATATTGGGGTATTTTCTGAAGCAAATAATAACCCGTGATTATCGAGCGATCAATCAATCAACCTTTACTTATATTGCCCTTAATCACAAATGTCTCAAAGGGCTGCACAAGCCACAACGAAATGTTCAAACTGGAAAACGTTGTTATTTTTTTGCAAAAATTAGCTCATTTGGGATTTGATGCCAGCAACACGTGACAAAGAAGTTGGGAAAGGTGGCAATAAATACTGATAAAGTTGAGGAATGCTCATCAAACACTTATTTGGAACATCCCACAGGTGAACAGGCTAATTGGGAACAGGTGGGTGCCATGATTGGGTATAAAAGCAGCTTCCATGAAATGCTCAGTCATTCACAAACAAGGACGGGGCGAGGGTCACCACTTTGTCAACAAATGCGTGAGCAAATTGTCCAACAGTTTAAGAACAACATTTCTCAACCAGCTTTTGCAAGGAATTTAGGGATTTCACCATCCACGCTCCGTAATATCATCAAAAGGTTCAGAGAATCTGGAGAAATCACTGCACGTAAGCCATGATATTACGGACCTTCGATCCCTGCATCAAAATCCGACATCTTTGTGTAAAGGATATCACCACATGGGCTCAGGAACACTTCAGAAACCCACTGTCAGTAACTACAGTTGGTCGCTACATCTGTAAGTGCAAGTTAAAACTCTACTATGCAAGGCGAAAACCGTTTATCAACAACACCCAGAAACGCCGTCGGCTTTGCTGGGCCTGAGCTCATCTAAGATGGACTGATACAAAGTGGAAAAGTGTTCTTTGGTCTGACGAGTCCACATTTCAAATTGTTTTTGGAAACTGTGGACGTCGTGTCCTCTGGAGCAAAGAGGAAAAGAACCATCCGGATTGTTATAGGCGCAAAGTTGAAAAGCCAGCATGTGTGATGGTATAGGGGTGTATTAGAGCCCAATACATGGATAACTTACACATCTGTGAAGGCCCCATTA
>NC_084551.2:59727500-59820000 GCF_033978685.3 Nerophis lumbriciformis | reverse complement strand
CTGGAGTATAAGTCGCATTCTTTGGGGAAATGTATTTGATAAAAGCCAACACCAATATATATATATATATATATATATATATATATATATATATATATATATATATATATATATATATATATTTGTATTGTATTATATATATATATATATTTATACCGTATTTTTTGGAGTATAAGTCGCTCCGGAGTATAAGTCGCTCCGGAGTATAAGTCGCACCGGCCGAAAATGCATACCGGTAATAAAGAAGGAAAAAAACATATATAAGTCGCACTGGAGTATAAGTCGCATTCTTTGGGGAAATGTATTTGATAAAAGCCAACACCAAGAATAGACTTTTGAAAGGCAATTTAAAATAAATAAAGAATAGTGAACAACAGGCTGAATAAGTGTACGTTATATGAGGCATAAATAACCAACTGAGAACATGCCTGGAATGTTAACGTAACATATTATTGTAAGAGTCATTCAAATAACTATAACATTTACCAAACAATCTGTCACTCCTAATCGCTAAATCCCATGAAATCTTATACGTCAAACTATGAAAAAAACTGCGACTTATCGTCTGAAAAATACGGTATATATCAGTGACGTGCAGTCAGGGGAGGCAGGTAAGGCAGGGCCTCACGTGCCATCATGGAAAGAAAAAAAAAGTAAAAAAAAAATAAATAAAAGATTGTTATATGTATCCAGTGATTATACTAAAAAGTTATTTTCCATTTAACTTCACCAGTTTTAGATTATTTTTATTCAAAATCGCTGAATTTTCACATTTGCCGTTCAAATACTGAGAAGAGACTTGCGGTGAGTCAGCAGCCAGTTGAGGCACGTCACTCAGTGCCTCAACATGGATTGCGCAATGACTCGGCTAACTGCTGGCCTGCTGTGCAGTGAGACTGTATTGCTATATGAATTATATTATACATTTCCATAGTTTAGTTAGCTGAGGTATATAATGTACAGTGTATTTTGTCAACAATTGTATGTGTGTAACGTATTTCTTGTGCTGAGCAATCATAAAACTGCTGCAAAAGACGCACTGTGTGAGGCTCGCAGTAATCCCTCCTCCTGGTGGTAGAGGGCGGTAGTGATCCCAGAGATCAGTTCTGCGACTCCTCGGCTGCAGAAGAAGTGACAACAAGCAGCAACAGTTAGCAGCGATCGTTTATGTTTTCCTTTCGCCTGGACTATTAACATGGAGGATTACATATCTAAAATAAAACAGTTGTCTAAACTGGACTTTCAATCGAAGCAGGAGGTAATAATTAAAGGAAGATCTCCATCGGGACAGAGAGACTTTTAAAACTGAAGAAAGATAAGGAAGACTTCTATAAACAAGTTATCGATACTTTTGTTCAAAAGGAGCTGCGCATGGACTTCATTTATAAGTAAAGATAAGACCATATTAACGTTTTTTTTTTATTAAATGTGCTTTTTTGTGTGCTACAGTTTGTATGTGTAAAGTTAAAGTTAAGTTAAAGTGCCAATGATTGTCACACACACACTAGGTGTGGTGAAATTTGTCCTCTGCATCCCCTTGTTCACCCCCTGGAAGGTGAGGGGAGCAGTGGGCAGCAGCGGCGCCACGCCCGGGAATCATTTTTGGTGATTTAACCCCCAATTCCAACCCTTGATGCTGAGTGCCAAGCAGGGAAGAATGCTGGTATGAGCTTTTAAACATAACCCGTTAACTGCTGCCAATCAAATGATGAATAAGATACTCTTTAGGGTTCATATGTTTGTAAATCTGACTGTGATGAAGTCAGTGCCTCACCAGCCATCAACCTCACCGCACGTCACTGGTATATATATACATATAAATAAAATAAATACTTGAATTTCAGTGTTCATTTATTCACACATATACACACACATAACACTCTACTCATTGTTGTATTTGAGAGTGCAATGTTTTGCAGCCAGTAGCACAGCCTTTGAAGGAGCATAGGTATGGGCAGTGTAATATTCTGGGTTGGAGTCAATAACCAGGTGAGGTGACGAAGTTACGTCTCTCGACTTCATACTTCAGAACCGACTCCCACACTTACCGTCAGGGTGTGCAATACAACGTAAACTGTTGGCCAACCAAAAAGTAACCACAGAACAACACTACACCCAACATTCACCAGGAGATGGCAACAAACAACTTAGATCACTCTATTACAGGCAGCATCTCGACATTTCATTTGCAGGAAAGGAGTGAGTTTAGGGTTGAATTGTCCATTCTCGTTCTATTCTCTGTCTCTTCTTCGTTCGCGCCAACCTATCTCTCCGACCTCCTTCAGCCTTTCTGCCCCACCCGATCCTTAAGATCAGCCGATCAGCTGCTGTTGACGGTCCCTGACACAAGGCTGAAGCTTAGAGGTGACAGAGCTTTCGCCATTGCTGCTCCCAAGCTCTGGAACGACCTACCTCTGAGTGTTAGACAAGCCTCCTCTCTTCCTGTTTTTAAATCTCTCTTAAAAACATACTTTTATTCCATGGCTTTTAACACTGAGTGATATCCATCCTGCAATGGCGCCCCATAATACACCTGCTGTGAACCTGTTTTTATGTTTTTATGTTTTTATTTATTCTATTTTTATTTTTTTATTTTTTTTATCGTGTTCTGTTTGTGTTGTGTTGTTTGCTCGGTACTCGTTTTATCTTTTAACCTGTCCATTGTACAGCACTTTGGCTACCCCTGTGGTAAATTTTAAATGTGCTTTATAAATAAAGTTGATTTGATTTGATTTGATTTGATTCTGCTTCGTCTCCTTCTTGTTGTGTGTGCAGTTGTGCACTCTCCAAAAGCCGTAGATGTTGTAACGTGAATGGGCCGGCACGCTGTTTATATGAAGGAAAAGCGGACCTGACGACAGGCTGTCCACACTCAGTAGGGGGTGTGCCTTACGTCCGGCTGGAAATCGGGAGAAATTCGGTAGAATGGTTGTCCCGGGAGATTTTCGGGAGATGCACTGAAATTCGGGAGTCTCCCGGAAAATTCGGGAGGGTTGGCAAGTGTGGTCTCCGCTGCCGGATCTCTTTTTTTCCAATGATCATCTTGGAGGTGTCTCTGGTAGCACGTGACGGGTGACAAGGCGGTGGGATGGTCGGATCACATTGCCAGCGCCTCATTGCACCGGCACCATGCTTGCTTACCCCCTGCAAAATGAAAAATCAATACGTGTCTCCCGTCCGTCCCCCGCTCGACTCCCCCCGGTCTTTTGCAGGACAATTGACCCTGACACTGTGATCTTTCAGTGTGAGACATATTATTTCCACTAGCTTGGCTAAGAGGAAACAGATCCAATTCTCATGGCGCTTATGGAGGCACCTCGAAGTCAAGCGTCGACCATCCAACTAACAACGTTTAGGCTCCTTAAAGGGGAACTGGATGTCATGTCTGTGTAATCATCAGAGGTGGGTAGAGTAGCCAGAAATTGTACTCAAGTAAGAGTACTGTTACTTTAGAGATTTATTACTCAAGTAAAAGTAAGGAGTAGTCACCCAAATATTTACTTGAGTAAAAGTAAAAAGTATGTTGTGAAAAAACTACTCAAGTACTGAGTAAATGATGAGTAACATACACACTCATATATATATATATATATATATATATATATATATATACATACATACATACATATACATTGATATATACAGTATATAATTTATATGTATTTATTTAGCTGTTTTTGTTTACATGTTAAAGGTGTTTTAATGAATATACATGCATGTTTAACATATAGATTCCTTTCTTTCATGAAGACAAGAATATAAGTTGGTGTATTACCTGATTCTGATGACTTGCGTTGATTGGAATCAGACAGTAGTGATGATAACGTCCACGTTTTCAAATGGAGAAGAAAAGTCCCTCCTTTCTGTCTAATACCACATGAAAGTGGTGGGTTTTTGGCATTTTATTTGTCCAGCTTCCATATTCGTTTTTATACACTTTACAAGAAATATATTGGCGTCAAACTCCGTAGCTTGCTAGCTTGTTTGCGCTGGCTTTCGGAGACTCTTGTTTTGAAAGCGCAGGCGCGATGGAGCGGCACTTTTATTGTGAAGACAGGAACTGTGCAGTCAGTCTTTAGGCTTTTGACGGGATGTACGGTTGAAATAAAAAAGTATCTTTTTTCCTTCACACTTTTGATTGATTGATTGAAACTTTTATTAGTAGATTGCACAGTACAGTACATATTCCGTACAATTGACCACTAAATGGTAACACCCCAATAAGTTTTTACACTTGTTTAAGTCAGGTCATGTGACCACCTGGCTCTGTTTGATTGGTCCACCGTCACCAGTGACTGCATCTGATTGGTGGAACGAAGTGAAACGTCACCAGTAAGGCAGACACTTTGAAGGTCTGTCTGACAGACCAAAACAAACAAAGCGTGCATTAACAGATCGATAAAAATTAGTAGCGAGTAGCGAGCTGAATGTAGATAAAAGTAGCGGAGTAAAAGTAGCGTTCCTTCTCTATAAATATACTTAAGTAAAAGTAAAAGTATGTTGCATTAAAACTACTCTTAGAAGTACAATTTATCCCAAAAGTTACTCAAGTAGATGTAACGGAGTAAATGTAGCGCGTTACTACCCACCTCTGGTAATCATGTTTTGTCTTAGTCATGTTTTGTTTAGTTATTGGACTCTTTAGTTTCTGGCTTTTCACTCCCTTGTCTTGTTTCCATGATTACCCATTAGTTTCACCTGTTCCACGTTTGGACTCATTGTGCATTCTTGTTTGTCACCATAGCAACCCATTAGTTTTCACCTGTCACGTCACGCACCTGTTTCACGTTTTGAGTCACGCACCTGTTTTCGTTAAAAATGTCTGTAGTATTTAAGTTCATTGTTTTTCAGTTTGTCTTTCTGGTGACATCCCCACATTTATGCTCTGCACATTTCTGACTCTTTTTTCATGTCCATCGTTCACGCTGCTCCTTTTTGTCCATGCCAAGTAAGTTTTGTTTATTATTGCCACAGTTAGTGTTTTTTGTTGTTCATAGTTTTTGCCTTTGTGCAAGTGTTTGGTTTCATAGTTTGTTCTCCGCCATTGTGCGCGCCTTTTGTTTACTTCCTTGTTTTGTATTTATAGTGTTTAAATAAAAATGTACCTTCATTCCCGTCTCGTCCGAGCCAACTTTCTGTTGCATTCTAGAAAAACTAAACCCCAGGACCAAGTCATGACACCGGAGGCTTTTTGCCAAGAATAATGGGCAGTCATCTGAGAAAATAAAGAACCTTATCCACAACTACCACAAAAGACTTCAAGCTGTCATTGATGTTAAAGGGAGGAATACACGGTATTAACAACTGGGGTATGTAAATTTTTGATCAGGGTCATTTGGGTATTTTCCTTTGTCATTTTGATTTGAAAAGAGTAAACACAGTTGTTTCCCAATTAATAGCTTCACCCAACCATTAACCATGAGTGGAAGAAATGTTTTTTGTGTTATCATTCATTTTCTCGAAAGCAGACCTGGGCAAATTAAGGCCAGGGGGCCACATGCGGCCCGTTAAGCTTTTCAATCTGGCCCGCCGGACATTCCTAAATATTTTTTTTAGATGTTTAAGATGGAAAGTGTAGCTGCCAATATGATGTGCAGTGATGTTTTCTAATGACCGTAAGTCTTCAACTATACAAAGTATTTCAATGGTTGAAATCTGCACTGTTGGATGATATACTAGTTACTATGGTCATCTAATTAGTTACTATGATATTCTAATTAGTTACTACTAGCAGCTCAGATGAGGCACCAAGCAGTGTGGGCGGGAAGCGTTTCCACAGACGCGGAAAGTTCTAAAGCTTAGTGATAAATCAGATATATCAGATTGTAGGTGGGTTTATTTTGTACCCTTTGCATTCATATTTCACTGTTTGTTGCATTTTTGTTGCGTTTCACTTGATTGTAAAATATGTCGATCGAAAGGGGGTGTTGCATTCATATTTTGTCAATATTCAGTGTTTTATCCTTCATAGATAAATAAAAAAATAAATAAAAATAAATATAAATAAAAAATTACGTTTTAGCATCCAATCAGACATTATTGTGAGGTTTTGTATTAGTGTTCCTAAAAATAGATATAACAGTCCCCAGAGATATGTTTTTCTCTAAATGTGGCCCCGAGTCAAAATAATTGCCCAGGCCTGGTTTAGGCTCTTTAAAGGGGAACTTGAAGCTTTTTGCCAAGAAGAATGGGCAGCTTTGCCCTCTGAGAAAATAAAGAACCTTATCCACAACTACCACAAAAGACTTCAAGCTGTCATTGATGTTAAAGGGAGCAATACACAGTATTAACAACTGGGGTATGTAAACTTTTGATCAGGGTCGTTTGGGTACTTTCTTTTGTCATTTTGATTTGAAAAGAGTAAACACAGTTGTTTGCCAATAAATAGTTTCACCCAACCATTAACCATGAGTGGAAGAAATGTTTTTGTGTTATCATTCATTTTCCCTAAAGAATGGCCAATAAATCATAAATTGTGCGTGTGTGTATATATATATATATATATATATATATATATATATATATATATATATATATATATATATATATATATATATATATATATATATATATACATTCACAATATGCTTTTTCACATAAGCTGCAAAAAAAATATTTAAATTTTACTTTAAAAACTGGCAGCTCAGTCACTAGAATTTTACAGTAAAAGTAGTGGGTTTTTTACAGCATATAAAAAAAATTGAATAAATGGAAAAACAATACCACTAGCTGTAAAATTCAAGCAACAGAGCTACCAGTTTTTCTCTTTTTTTACCATAAAACCTCGTATTTTTAATGTTTTTTTTTTGTTTTTTTAATGTTTTAGTACCAAAAACAGTACCAAAGTTGATTTTACGGTACAAAAAACTCAGTCGCCGGAATTTAACTGTGAAATCTATTTTTAATTTGACAGTCTTGTTTTGAAATCATAAGTCAAGCAGATATTTAAGTACAGTATTTATCTTTGTTTTAACAAAAAAATATTTTTGGAATACATGATAATATAATATTTAGATTTTGATAATATTGCATTTTAAAATCTATGCTATTTAGAATGCACAGAAAAGGGTAAGACGTGTGTTCTGGTCTCACATAAGAATTGTTAAAAAAAATGTGTGTATATATATATATATATATGTATGTATATATGTATGTATGTTTTTTTTATTTTTCCTGGTCCGCTTTTTGATGATATATGGGTCAAATGAGCTTGACCCGATCATGTCGATTGCAACTGCGTTGGTTTTATTTCGGATATATATCCACATACAAAAGATTTTAAACAATTTGGAATTGTATTGTTTTGACCTGCAGTGTGAACGTAGCCTTTGGGTTTTTGTTCCGACTAAATGTTTTTGAGGTACAAAACACGTGCAAACTTGGCGACAGACACAAAGCTGATCTACTAAGCTCTTGCCTTGACGACTGCATCTCTTAAATGAGCAAAATAGTGAGCGTTTTTAAGGACGTATCTGCAAGTATTTGCAGCAAAAACTGAAGGAACACGACAACTACAACAATAAGTGCGTACTATATAAGAACTTTACAGTTGATGTTTTTTTTAAATGCATTTTGTCAGGTTACAAATGACATTACTTTTGATATAAAACCCACATATCAACCTTGCTCTATTTTAACGTACTGCCTGCACGGAAGCTACTAAAAAAGCCTCGGGCCATTGTAACTGTCCATGTACTGTAGCTCCAACTGTAATAACCTCCCTGTACAACTCCATTTGACATCACAAGTCTTTAGAAACAACCAGAAACGGGTCGTTTGTTTACCTTCGTTCAGGTCTGGGGGCGGGGGGGGGGGGACGCCTTTATTGTGTTTTCACACTTTGAGCATTCCCAATCACTGCTTTGACGTATCAAAATGCACTCAGTCAGCACTTTCCAAAAATTATGGGCGAGATTAAATGGCAACTTTGACCCACCTGTCAGAAGACACAAGCTGTTTTTTTGTTATTTTTACTGAGAGAGATTAATGCCTTGCTCCAACATTTTTTACCCCCACTGACCCCCAGAACCTCCCGGAATGTTAATCAGAGTCCGCCAGCCGCTTTGGGGAGATTGGTCATTAGAAGGAGGAGGTGGAACACATTGATTTTTAATTTTGACATGCAAATTTGTTTGCCAGCCTATTTGTACAGTGAGCTGACCCGTTCGCGTCGCTCTCAGCACTTTGCAGCGTCGTGATGTTGAGCTTCCGAGTGACTGATTAGTTTACTTTGCTGCTGTGGAAGTTGTCAGGAGTGGCATTTTATTCATAAGTCTATCCTGTTATGAAATTAGTTTGAAGGAAAATAATACAGTATTGTCATGATCCGTGGCCCAGATCATGTTTTTGTTATATTCTGTTAGTTTTGGACTACCTTAGTTAATAATAATAATAATAGAGTTTTTTTTTTTTTGTAAAAGGCACTTTACATTGAGTAACAACCTCAAAGTGCTACAGTGTATTAAAAAAATAAAAATAAAAAGATAATTAAAAAATAAATAAAAATATAAACTAGAACAGCCAAATAGCTAGAACTAGTATGCATATATGTAAAAAAAAAAAGTATTTTTTTAAAAAGAAGGGTTTTTAAGCCTTTTTTAAAAGCATCCACAGTCTGTGGTGCCCTCAGGTGGTCAGGGAGAGCGTTCCACAGACTGGGAGCGGCAGAGCAGAAAGTCCGGTCCCCCATTGTTCGTAGCATAAATATGTTTTTACATTGGCTTTTGTTCCATGCTTAGTTAACTAAAAAACAAAACAAAACAGCGGTGCTTGAACCCAAAGACAGTACAATTATAACTAAAATATTCCTTTTTTAAAGAAGAGCTTCAAAATAAGAAGCTTTGCATTAAAAAAACGAATAAAGTTCCAAACATGATTTAGTATGCAAGGCATTGTTTCAGACATCCAATATGTGTATGCCAAACAAATAAATAAATAATAATAATAATAGATTGTATTTGTAAAAAGCACTTTACATTGAGCAAACAGCCTCAAAGTGCTACAGTGTATTCAAAAAATAAAAATATAATAAAAGTAAATCAAAATAAAAAGTAGAACAGCCTAATAGCTAGAACTAGCATGCATATATCTAAAAAAAAAAGGCTTTTAAAAAAAATAAGGGTTTTTAAGCCTTTTTTTAAAAGCATTCACAGTCTGTGGTACCCTCAGGTGGTCAGGGAGAGCGTTCCACAGACTGGGAGCCGTGGTGCAGAAAGTCTGGTCTCCCATTGTTCGTAGCATAACTATGTTTTTACATTGGCTTTTGTTCCATGCTTAGTTAACTAAAAAACAAAACAAAACAGCGGTGCTTGAACCCAAAGACAGTACAATTGTAACTAAAAATATTCCTTTTTTAAAGAAGAGCTTCAAAATAAGAAGCTTTGCATTAAAAAAAACGAATAAAGTTCCAAACATGATTGAGTACGCAAGGCATTGTTTCAGACATCCAATATGCCAAACAAATAAATAAATAATAATAATAATAATAATAGATTTTATTTGTAAAAAGCACTTTATATTGAGCAAACAAAAGTGCTACAGTGTATTAAAAAAAAAAAAAAAAGATAATAAAAGTAAATCAAAATAAAAACTAGAACAGCCTAATAGCTAGAACTAGCACGCATATATCTAAAAAAAAAAAGGCTTTTTTAAAAAATAAGGGTTTTTAAGCCTTTTTTTAAAAGCATCCACAGTCTGTGGTGCCCTCAGGTGGTCAGGGAGAGCGTTCCACAGACTGGGAGCGGTGGTGCAGAAAGTCCGGTCTCCCATTGTTCGTAGCATAACTATGTTTTTACATTAGCTTCTGGTCCATGCTTAGTTAACTAAAAAACAAAACAAAACAGCGGTGCTTGAACCCAAAGACAGTCCAATTTTAACTCAAAATATGCCTTTTTAAAAGATGAGCTTCAAAATAAGAAGCTTTGCATTAAAAAAAACGAATAAAGTTCCAAACATGATTTAGTATGCAAGGCATTGTTTCAGACATCCAATATGCCAAACAAATAAATAAATACTAATAATAATAATAGATGTTGTTTGTAAAAAGCACTTTATATTGAGCAAACAACCTCAAAGTGCTACAGTGTATTAAAAAAATAAAAAGATAATAAAAGTAAATCAAAATAAAAACTAGAACAGCCTAATAGCTAGAACTAGCACGCATATATCTAAAAAAAAAAAGGCTTTTTTAAAAAATAAGGGTTTTTAAGCCTTTTTTTAAAAGCATCCACAGTCTGTGGTGCCCTCAGGTGGTCAGGGAGAGCGTTCCACAGACTGGGAGCGGTGGTGCAGAAAGTCCGGTCTCCCATTGTTCGTAGCATAACTATGTTTTTACATTAGCTTCTGGTCCATGCTTAGTTAACTAAAAAACAAAACAAAACAGCGGTGCTTGAACCCAAAGACAGTCCAATTTTAACTCAAAATATGCCTTTTTAAAAGATGAGCTTCAAAATAAGAAGCTTTGCATTAAAAAAAACGAATAAAGTTCCAAACATGATTTAGTATGCAAGGCATTGTTTCAGACATCCAATATGCCAAACAAATAAATAAATACTAATAATAATAATAGATGTTGTTTGTAAAAAGCACTTTATATTGAGCAAACAACCTCAAAGTGCTACAGTGTATTAAAAAAATAAAAAGATAATAAAAGTAAATCAAAATAAAAACTAGAACAGCCTAATAGCTAGAACTAGCACGCATATATCTAAAAAAAGGCTTTTTTTAAAAATAAGTGTTTTTAAGCCTTTTTTTAAAAGCATCCACAGTCTGTGGTGCCCTCAGATGGTCAGGGAGAGCGTTCCACAGACTGGGAGCGGCGGAGCAGAAAGCCCGGTCTCCCATTGTTCGTAGCTTAAATATGTTTTTACATTGGCACTTGTTCCATGCTTAGTTAACTAAAAAACAAAACAAAACAGCGGTGCTTGAATCCCAAGACAGTACAATTTTAACTAAAAATATGCCTTTTTAAAAGAAGAGCTTCAAAATTAGAAGCTTTGCTTTAAAAAAAACAAACTAATAAGGTTTCAAACATGATTTAGTATGCAAGACATTGTTTCAGACATCCAATATGTGTATGCCAAACAAATAAATAAATAATAATAATAATAGAATTTATTTGTAAAAAGCACTTTACATTGAGCAAACAACCTCAAAGTGCTACAGTGTGTTAAAAAAATAAAAATATATAAAATTATATCAAAATAAAAACTAGAACAGCCTAATAGATAGAACTAGCACGTATATATCTAAAAAAATAGGCTTTTTAAAAAAATGAGGGTTTTTAAGACTTTTTTTAAAGCATCCACAGTCTGTGGTGCCCTCAGGTGGTCAGGGAGAGCGTTCCACAGACTGGGAGCGGCGGAGCAGAAAGCCCGGTCTCCCATTGTTCGTCGCATAACTATGTTTTTACATTGGCTTTTGTTCCATGCTTAGTTAACTAAAAAACAAAACAAAACAGCGGTGCTTGAACCCAATGACAGTCCAATTTTAACTCAAAATATGCCTTTTTAAAAGATGAGCTTCAAAATAAGAAGCTTTGCATTCAAAAAAACAACTAATAAAGTTCCAAACATGATTTAGTATGCAAGACATTGTTTCAGACATCCAATATGTGTATGCCAAACAAATAAATAAATAATAATAATAATAGATTGTATTTGTAAAAAGCACTTTACATTGAGCAAACAACCTCAGAGTGCTACAGTGTATTAAAAAAATAAAAAGATAATAAAAGTAAATCAAAATAAAAACTAGAACAGCCTAATAGCTAGAACTAGCACGCATATATCTAAAAATAAAAAGGCTTTTTTTTTTTAAATAAGGGTGTTTAAGCCTTTTTAAAAATAATCCACAGTCTGTGGTGTCCTCAGGTGGTCAGGGAGAGCGTTCCACAGACTGGGAGCGGCGGAGCAGAAAGCCCGGTCTCCCATTGTTCGTAGCTTTGTCCTCGGAGGTTGGAGGAGGTTAGCCCGTCCGGAGCGGAGGTGTCGTGTGGAGGATTTGGGGGTGAGTAGTTCTTTGAGGTAGAGGGGGGCATTTCCATGGAGGCACTGGGGGGTTAGTAGGGAGACTTTGAATTCAATCCATGTATTGCAGCTTCTGGATGTTCTTGCTGGAGATCCCGACAAGAAGTGCGTTGCAGTAGTCTAGCCTGGAGGAGACAAAGGCATCAGAGAGAGTGAGTGAGAGGCGGAGTTTAGCAATGTTCCTGAGGTTCCTGTTTTTGTGCACCCTTGTTTGTTTTTAGTTACCATGGGTAATTATTGTTTCCACCTGTCTCTGATTGGTGCTCGGGACGCTCACCTGTTTTCCGAGCACTAATCAGAGGGACTATTTAAGCCTGCCATTGCCGGTCAGTCGGCTGGCTTCATTCTGTCACGGCCGGCCAGGTTCGTTCCCCCGGGATGCAAACGGACCACTCCGGACAGGACGTGCAGGTAGGAACATAATTTATTCTCAAAAACTCGAACAAGTGCCAAAACAGAAGACAAGCCAGAGGAGAAAATGTGCCGATCGCACTGGACGCTAGAGCTAACACTTAGCATGGACTAGAGACAGGCAATACTTACATAAAAGCTTGAAGCAAACAATGAAGCCAGGCCGACTGACCGGCAAAGGCAGGCTTAAATAGTCCCTCTGATTCAGGGGTGTTAAACTCAAATACAGAGCGGGCCAAAATTTAAAACTGAACAAAGCCGCGGGCCAACGTTGAACAAATTAACCTTTTAATAGGGACCCAAACAAGTTTTGCATTGAATATTGAACAAGCAAAGCTTATATAACTTTATAGTGGCATGCAAAATCGAGTTTCAAATAATAATAATAATAATTAAAAAATATCAATGGCATATCAAATACAATTTAAATAAAATGTAATGCCTCTTTTCTATTTGCAGCCTTCTGAGTTTAATATCAACATTAACTTTTTCCACAGGCTAATAAATTTGAAAATAAAATAACAATGAATAAACCAACCATTCAGGACTTTAAACTGCTCAGTTTTCAACACACTGATCTAATCTGATGTGCCCAAGCCAGATACCTGCCATCTTTTCTTGGATGCTAGTTCATTAATGTAGGGTTCAGGCTTTGAGCTGAGGCAACCTTCATTATCGAACGAAGGTGTTCATCAGTCATTATATCTCGTAGTCCACCCCAGAGGTGGGTAGTAACGCGCTACATTTACTCTGTTACATCTACTTGAGTAACTTTTGGGATAAATTGTACTTCTAAGAGTAGTTTTAATGCAACTTACTTTTACTTTTACTTGAGTATATTTATAGAGAAGAAACGCTACTTTTACTCCGCTACTTTTATCTACATTCAGCTCGCTACTCGCTACTAATTTTTATCGATCTGTTAATGCACGCATTGTTTGTTTTGGTCTGTCAGACAGACCTTCATAGTGCCTGCCTTACTGGTGACGTTTCACTCCGTTCCACCAATAAAATGCAGTCACTAGTGACGTTTGACTCCGTTCCACCAATCAGATGCAGTCACTGGTGACGTTGGACCAATCAAACAGAGCCAGGCGGTCACATGACCTGACTTAAACAAGTTGAAAAACTTATTGGGGTGTTACCATTTAGTGGTCAATTGTACGGAATATGTACTGTACTGTGCAATCTACTAATAAAAGTTCCAATCAATCAATCAAAAGTGTGAAGGAAAAAAGACACTTTTTTATTTCAAACGTACATCCCGTCACAAGCCTAAAGACTGACTGCACAGTTCCTGTCTTCACAATAAAAGTGCCGCTCCATCGCGCCTGCGCTTTCAAAATAAGAGTCTCCGAAAGCCAGCGCAAACAAGCTAGCAAGCTACGGAATTTGCCGCCAATGTATTTCTTGTAAAGTGTGTGAAAACGAAAATGGAAGCTGGACAAATAAGATACCAAAAACCAACCACTTTCATGTGGTATTAGACAGAAAGGAGGAACTTTTTTTCTCCTGCATTTGAAAACGTGGACGTTAAGCACTGCTGTCTGATTACAATTAATGCAAGTCATCAGAATCAGGTAATACACCAACTTATATTCTTGTCAACATGAAAGAAATGTGTTAAACATGCATGTATATTCATTAAAACACCTTTAACATGTAAACAAAAACGGCAAAATAAATACATATAAATGATATACTGTATATATCAATGTATGTGTATATATATATATATATATATATATATATATATATATATATATATATATATATATATATATATATATATATATATGATATGTGTGTGTATGTTACTCATCAGTTACTCAGTACTTGAGTAGTTTTTTCACAACATACTTTTTACTTTTACTCAAGTAAATATTTGGGTGACTACTCATTACTTTTACTTGAGTAATAAATCTCTAAAGTAACAGTACTCTTACTTGAGTACAATTTCTGGCTACTCTACCCACCTCTGGTCCACCCGGACCACAGTCTTGGGGGCATGCCTTACAGGCACTGCCTTTAACATCCTCTACGAGCTGTCGTCACATCTGCTTTTCATCCCTTCTAACAACGTGTCGTCCCAGTCACAAGATATGAGCGGCTTCTGTACACACACACGTGAATGCAACGCATACTTGATCAACAGCGATACAGGTTACACTGAGGGTGCCTGTATAAATAACTTGAACACTGTTAGAAATATACGCCATACTGTGAATCCACACCAAACAAGAATGACAAACACATTTTGGGAGAACATTTGCAACCGTAACACAACATAAACACAACAGAACAAATACCCAGAACCCTTTGCAGCACTAACTACGCTACAAAATACCCCCCACACACACACCTTGTAGTGTCCCGGAAGAGTTAGTGCTGCAAAGGGTTCTGGATATTTGTTCTGTTGTGTTTATGTTGTGTTACGGTGCGGATGTTCTCCCGAAATGTGTTTGTCATTCTTGTTTGGTGTGGGTTCACAGTGTGGCGTATATTTGTAACAGTGTTAAAGTTTGTTATACAGGCACCCTCAGTGTGACCTGTATGGCTGTTGATCAAGTATGTGTTGCATTCACTTGTGTGGTGCATTCACTTGTGTGTTTGGCAGAAGCTGTACATATTATATGACTGGGCCAGCACTCGTTGGACTGGATGAAAAAGGGGACATGACGATTTTCGGGAGGGGCACTGAAATTTGGGAGTCTCCCGGGAGGGTTGGCAAGTATGAGAATTAGCAGTGAATGCACCGCCGCTGTATATAATCGGCGAAACAGCTCTAGTGTTAAATTGATATCGCCTCAAGGGCATACTTGCCAACCCTCCCGGATTTTCCGGGAGACTCCCGAAATTCAGCGCCTCTCCTGAAAACCTCCCGGGACAAATTTTCTCCCGAAAATCTCCCGAAATTCAGGCGGAGCTGGAAGCCACGCCCCCTCCAGCTCCATGCGGACCTGAGTGACGTCAGGTGCGCAACACCACGTAAATCGTTGGCCAACCAAAAAGTAACCCCATTACGCCATAGCCAACATTCACCAGGAGATGGCAACAGACAAACATAGATCACTATTACATTCCTCCCCTTTTAGAAATGTATAGAAGTTAATCAAAATAAATAAACAACCCAACCAAAAAATGCAGCAGCTCGATTAAAAAACTGTACTTAAGCCACATTCTTTTCTTTTTTTTTTAGTACTGAACTCTTAACCCTCATTTGTAAAAAAAAAAATAACATGCTTATTATACAAACAATATTTGTACACCTTTAACACAGATTTGTATACTGTCTTCAGAGATTCAGTTTTTTTGGTGGTACTCGAAACCTTTCTGGGCACCTGCGAAAGGGTGTTCAGCATGGTTAGAAAAATAGTGACAGAGAATAGAACAAGGAGGGACAATTCAACCCTTAACTCAACAATGAGTAGATGAGTGTTATGTGTGTGTATATGTGTAAATAAATGAACACTGAAATTCAAGTATTTATTTTATATATATATATATATATATATATATATATATATATATATATATATATATATATATATATATATATATATAATAAAATATATATATATATAGCTAGAATTCACTGAAAGTCAAGTATTTCTTATATATATATATATATATATATATATATATATATATATATATATATATATATATATATATATATATATATATGAAATACTTGACTTGGTGAATTCTAGCTGTAAATATACTCCTCCCCTCTTAGCCCCGCCCCAACCACGCCCCCGCCCCACTCCGACCACGCCCTCCCACCCCCCGAAATCGGAGGTCTCAAGGTTGGCAAGTATGCTCAAGGGCCAAGTGAAATCACACGGCGGGCCAGAGTTTGACACCCATGCTCTGATTAGTGCTCGGAAAACAGGTGAGCGTCCCGAGCACCAATCAGAGACAGGATTGTATGTTAAAATACTGAACAGATGTTTATTGGTATTAGGTAAACATCATTTCAGTATTTTAACATAAAAGTGTTTGATTGTGAGGCATTAAAAGCCACAAAATGCAACGGGTCCATCAGACCCACAAACGCTGGCTGAGTGACAACAATATGAAAGTTACACAAGGGTTAAGACATGCGTCCCGGAGATGTCCCGTGGAAAATACGTTGACAGGCAGCAGGCAGATTGACACGTTCGTCACATGTTCATCCCTTCATGTTCACGAGAGCGCACGCCGCCTCCCCGACAGCACTTTCTCACCTCGGTGACAGCGAGAACGGCGCACGGGAGGCGTGGGGCCCGCCGCAGCGCGCCTCGCTGCCGCGCACTGCTCTTGGATTAGCTATCATAATATGATGACAGTAATTGAGCTTGTCATAATTGCTCAATTGCCAATCCTTTTCCCGGGAGGGGGGTGCGAGAGGCAACTGTTAGTGCTGTGCAAGCCTTCATTACAGGGGCGTGATATCATGATAATTCACTTACAATCCAGCCTGACTGGCAGTGATGGCTCTGTGCGCGCAGCCAGCCGATAGATACATCATTTTAACTTGAGCGAGGTGTTCAGTCAGCTCAACTTACCTGACAGCCGAATCATTGATTCCATTTGAATATTTATTTGACGGTACGGTACTAGAGAGGAGGCTACGCCGGATAGACGAACCTCGGATTCAGGAGGAACAGTGTGGTTTTCGTCCTGGTCGTGGAACTGTGGACCAGCTCTATACTCTCGGCAGGGTCCTTGAGGGTGCATGGGAGTTTGCCCAACCAGTCTACATGTGTTTTGTGGACTTGGAGAAGGCATTCGACCGTGTACCCCGGGAAGTCCTGTGGGGAGTGCTCAGGGAGTATGGGGTATCGGACAGTCTGATTGTGGCAGTCCGCTCCCTGTATGCTCAGTGCCAGAGCTTGGTCCGCATTGCCGGCAGTAAGTCGGACCCGTTTCCAGTGAGGGTTGGACTCCGCCAAGGCTGCCCTTTGTCACCAATTCTGTTCATAACCTTTATGGACAGAATTTCTAGGCGCAGTCAAGGCGTTGAGGGGATCTGATTTGGTGGCTGCAGGATTAGGTCTCTGCTTTTTGCAGATGATGTGGTCCTGATGGCTTCATCTGGCCAAGATCTGGATTGGTTCGCAGCCGAGTGTGAAGCGACTGGGATGGGAATCAGCACCTCCAAGTCTGAGTCCATGGTTCTCGCCCAGAAAAGGGTGGAGTGCCATCTCCGGGTTGGGGAGGAGATCTTGCCCCAAGTGGAGGAGTTCAAGTACCTCGGAGTCTTGTTCACGAGTGAGGGAAGAGTGGATCGTGAGATCGACAGGCGGATCGGTGCGGCGTCTTCAGTAATGCGGACGCTGTATCGATCCGCTCTGGTGAAGAAAGAGCTGAGCCGGAAGGCAAAGCTCTCGATTTACCGGTCGATCTACGTTCCCATCCTCACCTATGGTCATGAGCTTGGTACGGCAAATACTTTGAACCATCCTGAATCTTGGGTATAGCTCGAACTTGGCATTAAGGTTTGTACGTTGTTTTTTTACCAATAAATTACTGGAAAAATGTACAAAAAGTATCTCTTTAAAACAATCCTGGATCAACTCATTTATAGACCAAGTCCTTCTTGTAGCTTCTTTACACAGACATCAGAGGGGGAAAAAAAGCCCAAATCGCCCTAAAACATTGAAAATGTTTTCGTGCCATTTGCCGTTTGACGCCCGCTATCATGCTAATTAGCTGCCTTTAAGCGGGTAACTCCACTGTAGAAATAGCCTGCATGTCTTCTAGCACATACACTGCAATGGCTCAATCAATGTTGTCCCGGCTAGCAGTCCCTCCGTTAAAATCCTTAGGTTGAAGTGGAGGTGAAGTGTGTGTCTCTTTACTAGCTTCAGCAAAGCATGTTGCTTTTGTAGCTGTTTCAGCAGATTTCAATTGCTGTTTTGGGCAGTAGATAGATAGTAGCTCCGAGTTCATGGTTCTCGCCCGGAAAAGGGTGGAGTACCATCTCCGGGTTGGGGAGGAGACCCTGCCCCAAGTGGATAAGTTCAAGTACCTCGGAGTCTTGTTCACGAGTGAGGGAAGAGTGGATCGTGAGATCGACAGGCGATTCAGTGCGGCGTCTTCAGTAATGCGGACGCTGTATCGATCCGTTGTGGTGAAGAAGGAGCTGAGCCTTAAGGCAAAGCTCTCAATTTACCGGTCGATCTACGTTCCCATCCTCACCTATGGTCATGAGCTTTGGGTTATGACCGAAAGGACAAGATCACGGGTACAAGCGGACGAAATGAGTTTCCTCCACCGGGTGGCGGGTCTCTCCCTTAGAGATAGGGTGAGAAGCTCTGCCATCCGGGAGGAGCTCAAAGTAAAGCCGCTGCTCCTCCACATGGAGAGGAGCCAGATGAGGTGGTTCGGGCATCTGGTCAGGATGCCACCTGAACACCTCCCTAGGGAGGTGTTTAGGGCACGTCCAACCGGTAAGAGGCCACGGGGAAGACCCAGGACACGTTGGGAAGACAATGTCTCCCGGCTGACCTGGGAACGCCTCAGGATCCCTCGGGCAGAGCTGGACGAAGTGGCTTGGGAGAGGGAAGTCTGGGCTTCCCTGCTTAAGCTGCTGCCCCCGCGACCCGGCCTCGGATAAGCGGAAGAAGATGGATGGATGGCAGTAGATAGGATCTTTGATCCAAGACACAACTTGCATTCAACTAAAATGTTATTTTCTTTGTGCTCGACAAAAGAAAAGTAGTGAGAATATATCCATGTTAAGAAACTCGGCTTCGGCTCAACCATGATGTCTGGTTAGTAAACACAGACACGCCCCCTCGCCCCACACACACACACACAGCTATACTACACACGATACTATATAAAAAATAACGTAAAATAACACAGTAACGCATCATGTAGTAATGGTAACTGAGTTACTGAATATAAAAAATAATGCGTTAGACTACTAGTTACCGACGAAAATAACGGCGTTAGTCCCAACACTGGCCCTCAGTGTAGCCGTGTTCCACACCCCTGTTCTAAAGTGTAGGACTTTATTGCCATGGCAACGCCCACTCACAACGTGGCCACCTCGGAGTGTGTCACATGGAGAGAGATGCTCTAAAAGCGTCTTGATGGAGGAATTTTACTACGGGGAATCTGGACCAAATGGACTTCCTCCATTGCCACAAATGAGTGGATGGAGAGCTTGGAAAAAAAAAACCAGCAAAATTGGAAAAAAAAACAAAAAAAACAACTGAGGGTGTAAATAATTCATGCAGACAATATGACTTTTTTATGTAAATTCGGCGCATTAACCCTCTATTATAATGATGGACGACAGATACGGGTGATGTTTCCTTGGTAAGAGCTAATGGATGACCATCATAAATTCACTGCACATTTTATTGTGTTGCCGGGGAAATTGTGCCTGCAGGCAACGTTGTTTACTTTTATGTCAGCGAGGAAGAGGAGGAGGAGGAAGGGGAAGAAAGTCCCGTCAAAGGGGAGAAATAATAGTAATTTTGGCCCACACAGAGCGCCTGCTAGCGTACCTTCTACTGTATATTTGGAGCAAACGCTTACGTCCTCTGTTTGTTTGAACTCGCCTCGTCTTTCATTCCGATGACCAGTTGTTCACTTCCAGCTGAGATTTAAAAATGTGGAGCAGGTAAAGAAGAGTAGAATAAATCAATAAAAGCCCGCTAAGACAGGCCTGGGCAATTATTTTGACTCGAAATTTAGAGAAAAAATGGTGTCTGAGTTATGTACTTAACAAAAAAAAAGGTGAAATAACTGAAAACATGTTTTATATTCTAGTTTCTTCAAAATAGCCACCCTTTGCTCTAATTACATTTCCGCACACTCTTGGCATTCTCTCCATGAGCTTCAAGCACACCTGTTAAGTACATAACTCCACATGTGTTCATTCATAGTTTTGATGTGACAATCTACAATGTAAATGTAGAGTAAGTCATGAAAATAAAGAAAACGCATTGAGTGAGGAGAAGGTATATATATATATATATATATATATATATATATATATATATATATATATATATATATATATATATATATATATGCCAGTCAGTATGCATTATGTGTGTATGCCAGTCAGTGTGTACTATGTGTGTATACGAGTCAGTATGTACTATGTGTGTATACCAGGCAATGTGTATTATGTGTGTATACCGGCCAATGTGTATTATGTGTGTATACCAGTCTATGTGTATTATGTGTGTATACCAGTCAGTATGGATTATGTGTGTATACCAGTAAGTATGTATTGTGTTTGTATACAAGTCAGTGTGTATTACGTGTGTATACCAGTCAATGTGTATTATGTGTGTATACCGGCCAAAGTGTATTATGTGTGTATACCAGTCAATGTGTATTATGTGTGTATACCGGCCAATGTGTATTATGTGTGTATACCAGTCAATGTGTATTATGTGTGTATACCAGTCAATGTGTATTATGTGTGTATACCAGTCAATGTGTATTATGTGTGTATACCAGTCAGTATGGATTATGTGTGTATACCAGTCAGTATGGATTATGTGTGTATACCAGTAAGTATGTATTGTGTTTGTATACAAGTCAGTGTGTATTATGTGTGTATACCAGTCAATGTGTATTATGTGTGTATACCAGTCAATGTGTATTATGTGTGTATACCGGCCAATGTGTATTATGTGTGTATACCAGTCAATGTGTATTATGTGTGTATACCAGTCAATGTGTATTATGTGTGTATACCAGTCAGTATGGATTATGTGTGTATGCCAGTAAGTATGTATTGTGTTTGTATACAAGTCAGTGTGTATTATGTGTGTATACCAGTCAATGTGTATTATGTGTGTATACCAGTCAATGTGTATTATGTGTGTATACCAGTCAATGTGTATTATGTGTGTATACCGGCCAATGTGTATTATGTGTGTATACCAGTCAATGTGTATTATGTGTGTATACCAGTCAATGTGTATTATGTGTGTATACCAGTCAGTATGGATTATGTGTGTATGCCAGTAAGTATGTATTGTGTTTGTATACAAGTCAGTGTGTATTATGTGTGTATACCAGTCAGTATGGATTATGTGTGTATACCAGTAAGTATGTATTGTGTTTGTATACAAGTCAGTGTGTATTATGTGTGTATACCAGTCAATGTGTATTATGTGTGTATACCAGTCAATGTGTATTATGTGTGTATACCGGCCAATGTGTATTATGTGTGTATACCAGTCAATGTGTATTATGTGTGTATACCAGTCAATGTGTATTATGTGTGTATACCAGTCAGTATGGATTATGTGTGTATGCCAGTAAGTATGTATTGTGTTTGTATACAAGTCAGTGTGTATTATGTGTGTATACCAGTCAATGTGTATTATGTGTGTATACCGGCCAATGTGTATTATGTGTGTATACCGGCCAATGTGTATTATGTGTGTATACCAGTCAGTATGGATTATGTGTGTATACCAGTCAGTATGTATTATGTGTGTATACCAGTAAGTATGCATTGTGTTTGTATACAAGTCAGTGTGTATTATGTGTGTATACCAGTCAATGTGTATTATGTGGGACGGCGTGGCGCAGTGGAAGAGTGGCCGTGCGCGACCCGAGGGTCCCTGGTTCAATCCCCACCTAGTACCAACCTCGTCATGTCCGTTGTGTCCTGAGCAAGACACTTCACCCTTGCTCCTGATGGGTGCTGGTTAGCGCCTTGCATGGCAGCTCCCTCCATCAGTGTGTGAATGTGTGTGTGAATGGGTAAATGTGGAAGTAGTGTCAAAGCGCTTTGAGTACCTTGAAGGTAGAAAAGCGCTACACAAGTACAACCCATTTATCATTTATTATTTATTTATGTGTGTATACCGGCCAATGTATATCATGTGTGTATACCAGTCAATGTGTATTATGTGTGTATACCAGTCAATGTGTATTTAGTGTGTATACCAATCAGTATGGATTATGTGTGTATACCAGTAAGTATGTATTGTGTTTGTATACAAGTCAGTGTGTATTATGTGTGTATACCAGTCAATGTGTATTATGTGTGTATACCGGCCAATGTGTATTATGTGTGTATACCAGTCAGTATGGATTATGTGTGTATACCAGTAAGTATGTATTGTGTTTGTATACAAGTCAGTGTGTATTATGTGTGTATACCAGTCAATGTGTATTATGTGTGTATACAAGTCAGTATGTATGATGTGCGTATACCAGTCAGTATGGACTATGCGCGTATACCAGTCAGTATGTACTATGTGTGTATACCAGGCAATGTGTATTATGTGTGTATACCGGCCAATGTGTATTATGTGTGTATACCAGTCTGTGTGTGTTATGTGTGTATACCAGTCAGTATGGATTATGTGTGTATACCAGTAAGTATGTATTGTGTTTGTATACAAGTCAGTATGTATTACGTGTGTATACCAGTCAATGTGTATTATGTGTGTATACCGGCCAATGTGTATTATGTGTGTATACCAGTCAATGTGTATTATGTGTGTATACCGGCCAACGTGTATTATATGTGTATACCAGTCAATGCGTATTATGTGTGTATACCAGTCAATGTGTATTATGTGTGTATACCAGTCAGTATGGATTATGTGTGTATACCAGCAAGTATGTATTGTGTTGATTGATTGATTGATTGTATACAAGTAAGTGTCTATGTGTGTATACCAGTCAATGTGTATTATGTGTGTATACAAGTCAGTATGTATGATGTGCGTATACCAGTAAGTATGGACTATGCACGTATACCAGTCAGTATGGATGATGTGTGTATATCAGTCAGTATGTATTGTGTGTGTATACCAGTCAGTGTGTATGATGTGTGTATACATTCAGGATGTATGATGTGTGTATACCAGTCAGTATGGATTATGTGCGTATGCCAGTCAGTGTGTATTATGTGTGTATACCAGTCAGTGTGTATTATGTGCATGTACCAGTCAGTATGTATGATGTGTGTATACCAGTCAGTATGGATTATGTGTGTATACTAGTCAGTGTGTATTATGTGTGTATTCCAGTCAGTGTGTATTACTTGTGTATTCCAGTCAGTGTGTATTATGTGTGTATACCAGTCAGTGTGTATGATGTGTGTATACCAGTCAGTATGAGTTGGTAATTAGAAAACATCACTGCACATCATAATGGCAGCTACAGTTTGCAATCTTACGATCTAAAAAAATACTTTGGGAATGTCCGGCGGGCTCCCGGGCCTTAATTTTCCCAGGTCTGCGCTAGGATCTGCCCACTTCACGTCCAGAGTCCATACCGCGCTAGACATCGAGCCAAAAGCGTCGGTCTGGCGCAAACTCTCAAGGCGTGGAGGAGCGGGGTCTACCGAGGTTCGACCGCGCCGTCGCTCCAGCTGGCATCCGTTACGCCAACCCGTGATCACGGCGTCAGTGTTTCACCTGGAGTGAAGAGACGTCGTGTTTCATTAGCCTCTCCTCTCCCTGAGCCGAGCCGTGACGCTCGCCGGCCTCAAAGTGCGTTTTAGTCATCTGAGTCATCGTCAGATCAAAAACGATGAGCTTAAAGCTGAGCGACACGTGACGCTGCTTAGCAGCCGCTTTGAAGCAAGTAAGTGAGTAGTCCTTCTCTTGCCACTTTGAGTTGTGCACTCTCCATGCAGAGTCCATCAACCCCCTCCTCGGCCCCGTAGGCTCCCCCTAGGCCCTCCTCAAATCAACATCCCTCCCTCATCTTCCCTCCATCTTTGATTTATCTTGTAATATCGGCTGCCTAATTAACACTAGAACCCACACGTCTCATGTGACTTGTTTTTTGGGCTGGATTTTAGCATACCATCCCCCCTACTTCTTCCAACAACCGTCCCGGTATTAGTTCAATAGAGAGGAGTTTTGCTGGGAGCAACAAAAAGATAGAAGCTGACATTTTCCTGACAGTCCTCATGTTGCTTCTGCAGAAAATGCCTAAAGTGTCTTGGCAGCAAAACCTTGGGACGAGCCTTGCTTTTATTTACAATCATCTGCAGCTTGCATGTACCGTTTAACCAGGATTTCACAAGTGCTGAGGAACAAAATATTTTACAGTAACGCAGAGCTGGGCAAATGTTTTGACTCGGGGGCCACATTGAGAGAAAAAATGCGTCTGGGGGGCGTGGAGAATGCATATATGTTTAAGACTTCTTTGTTTATTCATAGCCATGTTTGGAGCAGTCCGAGTCCATGGTTCTCGCCCGGAAAAGGGTGGAGTGGCATCTCCGGGTTGGGGAGGAGACCCTGCCCCAAGTGGAGGAGTTCAAGTACCTAGGAGTCTTGTTCACGAGTGAGGGAAGAGTGGATCGTGAGATCGACAGGCGGATTGGCAATGGCTCTATCAATGTTGTCCTGGCTAGCAGTCCCTGGAGGTGAAGTGTGTGTCTCTTTACTAGCTTCAGCGAAGCATGTTGCTTTTGTAGCTGTTTCAGCAGATTTGAATTGCTGTTTTGGGCAGTAGATAGATAGTAGATCCGAGTTCATGGTTCATGGAGAAGTTCAAGTACCTCGGAGTCTTGTTCACGAGTGAGGGAAGATTGGATCGTGAGATCGACAGGCGATTCGGTGCGGCATCTTCAGTAATGCGGACGCTGTATCGATCCGTTGTGGTGAAGAAGGAGCTGAGCCGGAAGGCAAAGCTCTCAATTTACCGGTCGATCTACGTTCCCATCCTCACCTATGGTCATGAGCTTTGGGTTATGACCGAAAGGACAAGATCACGGGTACAGGCGGCCGAAATGAGTTTCCTCCGCCGGGCGGCGGGGCTCTCCCTTAGAGATAGGGTGAGAAGCTCTGCCATCCGGGTGGAGCTCAAAGTAAAGCCACTGCTCCTCCACATGGAGAGGAGCCAGATGAGGTGGTTCGGGCATCTGGTCAGGATGCCACCCGAACGCCTCCCTCGGGAGGTGTTTAGGGCACGTCCAACCGGTAGGAGGCCACGGGGAAGACCCAGGACACGTTGGGAAGACTATGTCTCCCGGCTGGCCTGGGAACGCCTCGGGATCCCCCTGGAGGAGCTGGACGAAGTGGCTGGGAGGAGGAAAGTCTGGGCTTCCCTGCTTAGGCTGCTGCCCCCGTGACCCGACCTCGGATAAGCGGAAGAAGATGGATGGATGGATGGATGGATGTTTGGATTATCTAGTACTTTTCCACTGTATACTCTGTGTAACAGTTTCTCTTTGTCTACATAGGTCTGTTTAGTGGCTTAGACATTGGAATGTGAAGAAGATACATCCCCCTCCTTGCCTTATCAGTGTTGGGGAAGGGAGAGGCATTCCTTTCTGGGAGGAGGGGGGCTGCTTTCCTTTTCGAGGAGTAGTTTTTTTTTTCCGTTTAAATGTTAGAACAATTTGAGAAGCCGGTATGAATGTATTGGTCTGGGATGTTCTCCTAAAGCTTCAGTAAAACTTGATAATATTCCTATTCTGTCTTGATGATCCTTCTTACTCAGCATATATGTCATTGAAAGAACTTGGGATTGACCAGTGACTTAAATTCCCTGGGAGGAAAATCTGGTCAGATGCAACAGGGGCCAATGTGTATGTGTGTATAGATGATATATACACACTTAGCTGTAAAAATCTGCTGTACAGTATGTGTGTTTGGGTCCCCTTTTTTTTAGGAACACTAATACCAAAAGTCACAATGTCCGATGGAAAAATGTTATGACAGACCACCTCAAAAAAAACTAATGGAATTTTATGTTTTTTTACAGAAAGGGACAGCCAAAATGTACATGGAAATAAAGAAAGTGGGAGTTGCAATATCAACTATGAACAATAAAACACTGAATATTAACAAAATATGAACTTCGCTCCTCTTTTACTTCTCAAACCAGCTCCTCGATAGCAAGCAAAACACAACAAAAATGTAACAAACAGCAAAATATGAATGCAAAGCGTAATAAAGACCTAAAATATGATATATTATCACTTTTATGCAGAACTTTGTTGTAAAAAGTCTGCTTCCGCATCTGTTCCTATCTCTAAGGGAGAGCCCTGCCACCCGGCAGAGGAAACTCATTTGGGCCGCTTGTACCCTTGATCTTGTCCTTTCGGTCATAACCCAAAGCTCATGACCATAGGTGAGGATGGGAACGGAGATCGACCGGTAAATTGAGAGCTTTGCCTTCCGGCTCAGCTCCTTCTTCACCACAACGGATCGATACAGCGTCCACATTACTGAAGACGCCGCACCGATCCACCTGTCGATCTCACCATCCACTCTTCCCTCACTCGTGAACAAGACTCCCAGGTCCTTGAACTCCTCCACTTGGGGCAGGATCTCCTCCCAAACCCGGAGATGGCACTCCACCCTTTTCCGGGTGAGAACCATGGACTCGGACTTGGAGGTGCCGATTCCCATCCCAGTCGCTTCACACTCGGCTGCGAACCGATCCAGTGAGAGCTGAAGATCTTGGCCGGATGAAGCCATCAGGACCACATCATCTGCAAAAAGCAGAGACCTAATTCTGCAGCCACCAAACCAGATCCCCTAGAAATTCTGTCCAGAAAAGTTATGAACAGAATCGGTGACAAGTGCCCCACACCAAAAGGCAAAAAACATACAAAAACAAGAGGAACACTTCAAGAACATAAAGAAGGGCACGGAAGAACGCAGTGCTGGTTGTCCAGAGTCGGGACCCGGGGTGGACCGATCGCCTGTGCTTTGGATGGCGCAACTATGGACTGGACTCTCACTATTATGTTAGATCCACTATGGACTGGACTTTCACACTATTATGTTAGATCCACTATGGACTGGATTCTCACACTATTATGTTAGATCCACTATGGACTGGACTCTCACTATTAAGTTAGATCCACTATAGACTGGACTCTCACTATTATGTTAGATCCACTATGGACTGGACTTTCACAATATTATGTTAGATCCACTATGGACTGGACTCTCACTATTATGTTAGATCCACTATGGACTGGACTATCACACTATTATGTTAGATCCACTATGGACTGGACTCTCATTATTATGTTAGATCCACTATGGACTGGACTATCACACTATTATGTTAGATCGACTATGGACTGGACTCTCACTATTAAGTTAGATCCACTATAGACTGGACTCTCACTATTATGTTAGATCCACTATGGACTGGACTTTCACAATATTATGTTAGATCCACTATGGACTGGACTCTCACTACTATGTTAGATCCACTATGGACTGGACTTGCACAATATTATGCTGGACCCACTCGACATCCATTGCATCCGGTCTTCCCTAGAGGGGGGGTTCACCCACATATGCGGTCCTCTACACGTTTTCTCATTGTCCTTCTCATTGACATCCCACTGGGTTGAGTTTTTCCTTGCCCTTATGTGGGATCTGAACCGAGGATGGCGTTGTGGCTTGTGCAGCCCTTTAAGACACTCGTGATTTAGGGCTATATAAATAAAGATTGATTGATTGATTGATTGATTGAGAGCTCCTGCGACCAGCAGCCACCACCACCACGGCACCATCTTCAACTCTGGAGGCTCGTTTTTTGGTGAAATTCAGTGGCGGTTCGGCAGTGTTGCATTGTGGGTTGCTGCGCGACCAACACACAGATGTACAGTAGCATCAGTCTGCAGATGTAGAGCAGGACCAGATGGTGGGAGCCAGCTGTTTCACTGTGTAAACACACACACACACACACTTGGTCTATATAAGCCCCATGTGGCGTCTTGATTGGGTCACCCGCTCACCTTCCCCGAGGACGTCAAGAAACACGCCACCAAAGTGAGTCCACCTGGTACCCAAATACTTGGTCACATGACTGTACAGTGGCGGGTAAGGTGTGTGTGTTGGCAGAACGCCTCCTCTCACACACACTCCGTGAAGCTAAATGGGCCAACTAAGTGGTTAAGTCACAAGTCATATACATTCCCCCGGATAAGGGCGCCACGCTAAACACATGA
This sequence comes from Nerophis lumbriciformis, assembly GCF_033978685.3. Classification (NCBI taxonomy): domain Eukaryota; kingdom Metazoa; phylum Chordata; class Actinopteri; order Syngnathiformes; family Syngnathidae; genus Nerophis; species Nerophis lumbriciformis. The sequence continues at coordinate 59,791,647 of NC_084551.2, read as the reverse complement.
CGATAATTACCCACCCAGCTGCCTGGTGCCACATCCCATAATAGGTCTCGCCTCAGCTCGCCCGGAGTCCTCCGAGACCCCGCCTCCACTCGCCGTATCGCTAATTTCTCAATTTGTCCGCCACATTTACTCCCTCATTTTAGCACGCTTAACCTTTTCCTGTCCCGCTTAATGCGCACCTCGCCTGCCTCTTTGTCAAGTGCGGGCCAAAGTGACGCCGGCTAATGATTCACTTAGCGGCGTGTAGATTCAAATGAACAAACAGCCGAGTCTCGACGGGGGGATTTGGATTATTATTCTTATCATCGCGCCGCGTACGTAAGCCACTGATGCTTTGTTCTGATGACAAAAGGAGCCTTGGAAGGTGTTTAGGGTGGTTTTGTTTGTGCTTAGAAGTTCCATCCTGCGCCCCGGGCAAAGCAGGCACTTTGTTCCGTGCAGGACGGCGGCGGTGCCGGCGCCGGTGCCGGAGCCCGCCGCGCGTCTGGGGAGCTCATCTTCGGCGGCATTCGCTGGAGGAAAACCAAAGCTCGGCGTCGTTTCCCCCTTTTGTTTGCTGGCACATGCAGGGTGTTTATCTAGAAAAGAATAACTTGTTTTATTCATGTCGAGGTTGGAAGGCGCCGCGGCCTCCAGAGAGAGGGGGGGTGCGGGGGGGAGGGGTGATGGGGATTTCGGAAATGAGGAGTCGGGGGCTTGTGTCGACTTTTACAGCAGTGTTGTTGTCCTTTTTTGGTAAATTGTGCACAAAGCACCATAATAACCAATATATCAGACTACAAAGGCAGTCAATCAGATTACAGTATGTCAGTGGTGTCCATAGTGCGGCGCAGGGGCTATTTGCAGCTATTTGTTCTAAAAAAATATATTAAAAAAATATTTTTAAAACATTACAATAAATTAAAAAAAACACCAAAAAGTGTATGTAACAATAAAAAGTTGTAATGTTGACTCTAAAAAAACTGTCATTGCTCAAAAAATAATAATGAATCAAAATAAATGTTGTTATTAACCTATTCAAGGCTCCAATTACTTTGCATCAAATATTATGCTTTGAAATATATTTTAGAATAAATATTGCACAGTTTGCCACACATAAAACAACGTTTTATTTGGAAAAAAACCGGCATAAAAGGGCAGGTCGTAGCTATTTTTTCTAAAAAATATATACAAATATATTTTAAAAAATATTTAAAAAACATTAAAAAGTGTATGTAACAGTAAAAAGTTGTAATGTTGACTAATAAAACTGTCATTGCTCAAAAAAAAAAAAAAAAAGAATCAAAATGAATGTTTTTTATGAGTTATTAACTTATTCAATTACTTTGCATCACATATTATGCTTTGAAATAAATTTTAGAATAAATATTGCACAGTTTGCCACACATAAAACAAAGTTTTATTTGGAAAAAAAAAAGGGCATAAAAGGGCAGCCCGTAGCTATTTTTTCTAAAAAATATATTAAAATAATATTTAAAAAATATTTAAAAAACATAAAAAAAAAACATTACAAAAGTGTATGTAACAATAAAAAGTTGTAATGTTGACTCTAATAAAACTGTCATTGTTAAAAAAAAAAACAATGAATCAAAATGAATGTTGCTATGAGTTATTAACCTATTCAAGGCTCCAATTACTTTAAATCAAATATTATGCTTTGACATATATTTTAGAATAAATATTGCACAGTTTGCCACACATAAAACAAAGTTTTATTTGGAAAAAAAAGGGCATAAAAGCGCAGCCCGTAGCTATTTTTTTTTTAAATATATAAAAATATAATTAAAAAAATATTTAAAAAACATTAAAAAAACATTAAAAAGTGTATGTAACAGTAAAAAGTTGTAATGTTGACTCTAATAAAACTGTCATTGCTCAAAAAAAAAAAAAAAAGAATCAAAATGAATGTTGTTATGAGTTATTAACTTATTCAATTACTTTGCATCACATATTATGCTTTGAAATATATTTTAGAATAAATATTGCAGTTTGGCACACATAAAACAAAGTTTTATTTGGAAAAAAAAACGGCATAAAAGGGCAGCCCGTAGCTATTTTTTCTAAAAAGATATATATACAAATATATTTAAAAAAATATTTAAAATACATTAAAAAGTGTATGAAACAAAAAATAAGTTGTAATGTTGACTCTAATAAAACTGTCATTGCTCAAAAAAAAAAAATAATGAATCAAAATGAATGTTGTTATGAGTTATTAACTTATTCAATTACTTTGCATCACATATTATGCTTTGAAATATATTTTAGAATAAATATTGCACAGTTTGCCATACATAAAACTAAATTTTATTTGGAAAAAAGGGGCATAAAAGGATAGCCCGTAGCTATTTTTTCTAAAAAATATATACAAATATATTTAAAAAAAATATTTAAAATACATTAAAAAGTGTATGAAACAAAAAAAAGTTGTAATGTTGACTCTAATAAAACTGTCACTGCTCAAAAAAAAAAATAATGAATCAAAATGAATGTTGTTATGAGTTATTAACTTATTCAATTACTTTGCATCACATATTATGCTTTGAAATATATTTTAGAATAAATATTGCACAGTTTGCCATACATAAAACTAAATTTTATTTGGAAAAAAGGGGCATAAAAGGGTAGCCTGTAGCTATTTTTTCTAAAAAAAATATATACAAATATATTTTAAAAAATATTTAAAAAAACATTAAAAAAACATTAAAAAGTGTATGTAACAGTAAAAAGTTGTAATGTTGACTCTAATAAAACTGTCATTGCTCAAAAAAAAAAAAGAATCAAAATGAATGTTGTTAGGAGTTATTAACTTATTCAATTACTTTGCATCACATATTATGCTTTGAAATATATTTTAGAATAAATATTGCAGTTTGCCACACATAAAACAAAGTTTTATTTGGAAAAAAAAACGGCATAAAAGGGCAGCCCGTAGCTATTTTTTCTAAAAAAATATATACAAATATATTTAAAAAAATATTTAAAATACATTAAAAAGTGTATGAAACAAAAAAAAGTTGTAATGTTGACTCTAATAAAACTGTCATTGCTCAAAAAAAAAATAATGAATCAAAATGAATGTTGTTATGAGTTATTAACTTATTCAATTACTTTGCATCACATATTATGCTTTGAAATATATTTTAGAATAAATATTGCACAGTTTGCCATACATAAAACTACATTTTATTTGGAAAAAAGGGGCATAAAAGGATAGCCCGTAGCTATTTTTTCTAAAAAATATATACAAATATATTTAAAAAAATATTTAAAATACATTAAAAAGTGTATGAAACAAAAAAAAGTTGTAATGTTGACTCTAATAAAACTGTCACTGCTCAAAAAAAAAAAAAAAGAATCAAAATGAATGTTGTTATGAGTTATTAACTTATTCAATTACTTTGCATCACATATTATGCTTTGAAATATATTTTAGAATAAATATTGCACAGTTTGCCATACATAAAACTAAATTTTATTTGGAAAAAAGGGGCATAAAAGGGTAGCCCGTAGCTATTTTTTCTAAAAAAAATATATACAAATATATTTTAAAAAATATTTAAAAAAACATTAAAAAAACATTAAAAAGTGTATGTAACAGTAAAAAGTTGTAATGTTGACTCTAATAAAACTGTCATTGCTCAAAAAAAAAAAAAAGAATCAAAATGAATGTTGTTATGAGTTATTAACTTATTCAATTACTTTGCATCACATATTATGCTTTGAAATATATTTTAGAATAAATATTGCACAGTTTGCCATACATAAAACTAAATTTTATTTGGAAAAAAGGGGCATAAAAGGGTAGCCCGTAGCTATTTTTTCTAAAAAAAATATATACAAATATATTTTAAAAAATATTTAAAAAAACATTAAAAAAACATTAAAAAGTGTATGTAACAGTAAAAAGTTGTAATGTTGACTCTAATAAAACTGTCATTGCTCAAAAAAAAAAAAAAGAATCAAAATGAATGTTGTTATGAGTTATTAACTTATTCAATTACTTTACATCACATATTATGCTTTGAAATATATTTTAGAATAAATATTGCACAGTTTGCTATACATAAAACTAAGTTTTATTTGGAAAAAAAAAAGGCATAAAAGGGTATCCCGTAGCTATTTTTTCTAAAAAATATATTAAAATAATATTTAAAAAATATTTAAAAAACATTAAAAAAAAACATTAAAAAGTGTATGTAACTATAAAAAGTTGTGATGTTGTAATAAAAGTGTCATTGCTCAAAAAAATAACAATGAATCAAAATTAATGTTGTTATGAGTTATTAACCTATTCAAGGCTCCAATTACTTTAAATCAAATATTATGCTTTGACATATATTTTAGAATAAAAATTGCATATTTTGCCATACATAAAACAAAGTTTTCTTTGGAAAAAAAAAAGGGCATAAAACAAACAAATGAAAACAACAACAATTTATAAAAACATATAATGATAATCGACGCACATTTGAAGTTGATCTACAGATATACGTGTTGAAAGTAAAAAAAAAAAAGTACATAATGACTCATTTTTAACACTTTTATCCAAAAATTTGAAATTGTTTATTTCACATATAATAATGAATTAAAAACAATGTTGAATTTTAGGCTCGACTTAAATAAGGGCAATATGTTATATTGCATATTTTGTGTTCTCCTCATGAAAAACTGCTTTCTTTGACAAAAAGGGGATACAACATACACACTTTTTATTTTGTTATTTTATAGCTACAGATAGACCTGAGGATGTTGGTAAATGCTGCACAAAGCACCATAATAACCAATATATCAGACTACAAAGGCAGTCAATCAGATTACAGTATGTCAGTGGTGTCCATAGTGCGGTGAAGGGGCCATTTGCAGCCCGTAGCTATTTTTTCTAAAAAATATATTTAAAAAAATATTAAAAAAAATATATAAAGTGTATTTAACAATAAAAAATTGTAATGTTGAATAATAAAACTGTCATTGCTCAAAAAAAAAATAATGAATCAAAAATAATGTTATGAGTTATTAACCTTTTCAAGGCTATAATTACTTTGCATCAAATATTACACCATGAAATATATTTTGGAATAAATATTGCATATTTTGCCATACACAAAACAAAGTTTTATTTGGAAAAAAAAAGGGCATAAAACAAACAAATGAAAACAACAAACATTTTTAAAAAACATATAATTGACGCATATATATGTAGTTGATCTACAGATTTACGTGTTGAAAGTAAAAAAAATTTTTTTTTTTTATGTATATGGATGGATATAATGACATAGTTTTAACACTTTTATCTAAAAATTATTTTGGATCGAAAATAATTTTATTAGGATTTTTTTTATTTCTTAGAAACTGCTTTTGCACAAATGATAATGCATTAAAATCAATGCTGAATTATTGACCGATTTAAGGTTCCAATTACTCAAGTATTAATCAAATATTTGACTTAAATAAAGTCAATATATTATATTGCATATGTTGTGTTCTTCCCATAAAAAAACATTGCTTTCTTTGACAAAAAGGGCATAACACACACATGAAGAAGATGATCCAGAAATGTCATAATTGAAAATACTAAATAATAATAATATTAAATAATAATAATAATAATATTACATGACTTATTTTCAACATTTTCCTATGCACCCAGAAGGGTGCATCGTACCACAGTTGAGAGGAGCCCTACTTCTTAAAAATCATTTTGCGACCTGGCTGGTAAATTTATGGAGCTGTGTGATTTCAAACTGTGAGCGCACCACAGGGCTAGTGACAGTGTGTGTGTGTGTGTGTGTGTGTGTGTGTGTGTGTGTGTGTGTGTGTGTGTGTGTGTGTGTGTGTGTGTGTGTGTGTGTGTGTGTGTGTGTGTGTGTGTGTGTGCGTGTTTTCATGTCGAGTGCATATGAGGACAGTTCATTTAATTGTTGTTGTTTTGGCGTTGTTAATGAATAGGAGATGTTTGACATACAACACTCTATAGAACTTCATATTGCGTTAAAAGTGTATAAACCTTTATGTGTGTGTGTATATATATATATATATATATATATATATATATATATATATATATATATATATATATATATATTTATTGAGGCTGTAACCAAATGTTCATGTTTACACTACATTATGGAGAAATGTGCTTTGTTATACCAACATTACCTTGTTCAAGAGCCAATAAAGTTTGTAACTCCAAGTTCCACTTTGGCACTTAGAGGATGTGAACAGTATTGATTACATCGGTTCATTTAATTAAACATTTTGACGTGATGATGTTGTTGTTTTTTGCAGAAAAAGCCAATTAATAAGTGTCGCAAAAAAAGCTAAAGAAAAAGCAAACCATATATATTCAGATACAGTAGGGAAGGGACTCATATCTTGTCTTCTAAGAATGACGGAAAACGCCACTAAATTGCAACTCACCCTGTGGTCAAAGTTGCACCCAATTTTCTCACGTTTCATATGTCAGGTAAACCGTGACAAACAGGGCCATATGAATCTCCTTTCCACTGTACAGTTAATCAGAATCAGAATCAGAATCAAAACCGGAAGTACTTTATTAATCCCAATCAAGATCAGACAGGGAGGCAGAAAAAGGATCACTGACGGGTCTGCCAACTTCCGGCGCCCCTTACAAAAAAAAGGTGAGAAACAGGTAAACGTTGGGGAGGTGTAAAAATATTCTGTCAAAGGCTGGACTCCAGAGCGGGGGTCCAGACTGAGGCCAAGGTAAAAAAAAAAACTCACAGCTAAAGCTCACACAAACAAGTTACATAGAACCAACAAAACTTGCAACAGAGGGGAGGGAGTGGAAGCTACGGAGGCCCACTGCTACTGTATAAGCACTCCTACTCAGCCATCCATCGCCCCTGAGGGGGATCAAGCTGTGGTGAAGACGAGGGGTGGGGGTTAGGAGGGTGCGGGTGTGCGGGTGTGCGGGTGTGCGGGTGTGCGGGTGTGCATATGCCTATTTTTCAGGGTGTAGTGATGTAATAACATCACTGCGGTAGGTGTGACCCCGAGATGCGGAGACAGAAGTCGACTACCATGAATTGATTAAAGTGGACCCCGACTTAAACAAGTTGAAAAACTTATTGGGGTGTTACCATTTAGTGGTCAATTGTACGGAATATGTACTGTACTGTGCAATCTACTAATAAAAGTTTCAATCAATCAATCAATCAATCAATCAATCAGGTAAGAAGTGTCCTTGTACCGCAACAATAGTGCAACAGAGGAGTGCACGGGAAGCACATTTAGGAATAAAACCAAAACAATAAATGGCTGACAAAAGCACTAATCCAGTCTTAGAATAATTATGTGTAAGTTATCACACAACTCTTATGTTTTAAAAGGCTGTTGCTATAGTTATTATCAATTGTGCTGAAGTTGTACTTTTCTATCCGTGCAAAGGGACAACTTGCAATCTTGGATTGTGGTCGTCTCTTATCAGTGTCTGTGTCCAGAACATCGAGTACCGTGACACAGACAAAGCAGAGACAGGGCGATATCACGAGTGTCAGCACATTTGCATTTCATGAATAATCATATATTGTGCCTAAGTGGGGCTGCTGAAATTACCCCCCTTTCCTTCAGAAGCAGCCTCAGTGATGTAACCAGGGACCTCCCGAATAAATAGAGGAGCACGTGGGTCTGGACCTTAGACATACTTGCCAACCTTGAGACCTCCGAATTCGGGAGGTGGGGGGGGGGGGGATTGTTTAAGGGGTGGAGGGGTGGTTTGGTGGTAGCGGGGGGTGTATATAGTAGCGTCCCGGAAGAGTTAGTGCTGCAAGGGGTTCTGGGTATTTGTTCTGTTGTGTTTATGTTGTGTTACGGTGCGGATGTTCTCTCGAGAATGTGTTTGTCATTCTTGTTTGGTGTGGGTTCACAGTGTGGCGCATATTTGTAACAGTGTTAAAGTTGTTTATACGGCACACCCTCAGTGTGACCTGTATGGCTGTTGACCAAGTATGGTTTTCATTCACTTATGTGTGCGTAAAAGCCGCATATATTATGTGATTGGGGCCGGCACGCTTTTTGTATGGAGGAAAAGCGGACGTGACGACGGGTTGTAGAGGACGCTAAGGCACGCCCCCAATATTGTTGTCTGGGTGAAAATCGGGAGAAATTTCGGGAGAATGGTTGCCCCGGGAGATTTTCGGGAGTTGGCACTGAAATTCGGGAGTCTCCCGGGAAAATCGGGAGGATTGGCAAGTATGCCCTTAGAGCAGTGGTTCTTAACCTGGGTTCGATCGATCCCTAGGGGTTCGGCAGAGCCTCCGCCGGTCACACACCCGACTCATCGTGTAAATAAAAACTTCTCCCTATCGGCGTATTATGGATACGTCCTGGGCATGACGTTAAAGTGCATCCGGCAGTGGAGGCTCCTCTCTGGGGTCTTGGGGCACTAGGAGGTTAACCCCTTTACTATTGTTACCCCAGGTGGCCCTTGGCAAAGGCCTAGTACCTGACTGCTCCCTAACCAGGGATACGGTGAAGACCTCAACGGCGGAGCAGGCGGAAGACGGTAGATTTAAGAACTACCACAACGGCTGCGATGGCGGAAGAAGGCTGCAGCAGAAAAGGGTTCCCAGTGGTCTTGGACTCCATGCCACTGGACCCTGACCCGATTCTGTCAAGGATCGTGTGGTGACTGTCTGTGCACCAGTCTCCCCACGTAAAACAAAGTCACGCACAGACATCCTCCATAAAGGGATACACCCCTACCAGGAGGATCGTCATACTTGTTCGAGTGACCGCCAATGATGATGATTATGGATACGGCAACAGCCGAAGTCCCACTGATTTGCAGGTGTGTAATTTGTTGTGAGTTCATGCATGGTTCATTTTGTGCACCAGTAAAAAAAAAAACATATAACTTTGTCTTGAATTTAAAAAAAAACTAAACGTTTTATTTTTCACTAAAGAAGGGTTCGATGAGTGCGTATTTGAAACTGGTAGGATTCGGTACCTCCAACAAGGTTAAGAACCACTGCCTTAGAGCATGGTGGGAGATTGTAACTGAGTGTGCAGCCCCAAACGTCTCTCCTCATTGAGCCAAATTGAACTCTTTGTCTCTGCACGATTCCTTGCTTCTTGTCTGTTTAATAGATGTCATCAGTGTTTGAACCTGACGTTCAGCCCTGTCCGAAGAACAGGAAGTGGACCGAAAATAAGAGCGCGAAAACAGGAAATATACAGTTAACTCAGGAAAACAATACAAAAGAGGTACACAAGTCCTGACAAATAATGCTTTTCTCTCAGCACTCACTCAAGAAATGATGTACTGTCGCATACGCAGTGTTGGGTTAATTACTGAAAACCAGTAACTAGTTACAGTTACTAGTTACTTTATTTCAAAAGTAACTCAGTTACTAACTCAGTTACTTACACCAAAAAGTGATGCGTTACTGTGAAAAGTAACTATTTAGTTACTTATATATATATATATATATATATATATATATATATATTATTTATTTTTTATTTTTTTTTGAAGGCCCTATTTAATGCCCTTTTAGCCTTCATTTCAGTACTGTTATTGCACTGGAGAATAACACAATCTGTTGATCAACTTGACATGCATTTGCATCACTGAACTCTGCTAAGCAATGTGGTCTATATACAACACACAAAGACAAAGATATGTTTCAAAGGGCCAATTTGTTTCAGGCCATAACAAATTGACAAAACTATTTTAAATAGCTGCAACATAACATACATAAGTAACAATCAGCATAATAACAACATAGCTGTAAACCAAGGAAGGCACACACTACATACACAAAGCCTAACCAGGCGTTTTTTTCTCTCAAGGAATTGTGAAATAAAATCATGTCTGAAGCCCAGAACCCTCTACACATTTCCCCAGTTTTAGTTTAGAGAAAAGGAAAGATTGTCTTGGCCCACTAGCATCCCTCTTTATGTTTGTGAACTTTATAATCTATACATTCAGAGTGATGTAATAATCAAACACTCTAGAAGTCTAGAATGAAAGAGTATATAAGAGAATTGACAGAGTGTGTGTACCTTCAGTGCGCAGTGCCTCGTTAAAATCCAGCCGCTGTTGCTTAGCAGGTGAAGTGGGTCTCTCTTTACTAGCTTTGTCAAAGCATGTTGCTTTTGTAGCTGTTTCAGCAGATTTGAATTGCTGTTTTGGGCAGTAGATAGGATCTTTGATCCAAGACACAACTTACATTCAACTAAAATGTTCTTTTCTTTGTGGTCGACAAAAGAAAAGTAGTGAGAATATCTCCATGTTAAGAAACTCGTTTTTTTGATGTCTTGTTAGTAAACACAGACACGCCTCCTCCCACACACACACACACACACACACACACATACACGCCTCTTCCACAGCGCTGCAATAAAACACACTCAGATCTTCTCAGTTTCTAGTTGATACTACATAAAAAATAACGCAGTAACACATCATGTAGTAACGGTAACTGAGTTACTGAATATAAAAAATAACGCGTTAGATTACTATTTTCCGCGTTAGTCCCAACACTGCGCATACGTCACTTAAAAAAGTGTTCACACGGTACAAACCCGAGAGATTCCACATCGTCGCCTTGTTTTTCCTCACGGAGCTCAGTTTCAATGAGTAAAACTGCATCAACAAAGCTGGTGTGAACGTGATATCAAGCTGCTGCATCTGCACGACGTATCGCTGAGACTCATTCCTTTCAACCCTCGCAGCGCCGGCGGTATTTAATCCCCGGCAATTAAAATATTAATCAGCCGACTATTAATTAAGACGCTTAAGTGCTAGTTGTGCTTTTATTAGTGCCACCATTTGGCCGTCTGAAAGTGACAACCCTAATGGGGCCACTCGTGGAGAAAAAAAAAAAAAGAAAAAAAAAAAGATGGTAATTGGCTTTGGCAATCCCATTTCCACCAGCAGCACAACATCTTCTCGCCCGCCCATCAATAATTGATCTAATTACTGATATAGTGGCATGAGTCACTCTCCGTTCAGGAGACAAACATGATTATTTAATAATAATAATGCTCCGCAAACATATGCAACGTCTCCCGGCCTGCCTACTTGTCTCAATTTTTAATGACTTGTTAACACAATGGGCCGAGGGAAGCTGCACAAAAAAAAAACACAACAAAAGAACTCCATGATTACAAAGGCTTTTTACGGAATACTGTAAATCAGTGGTGTCCACAATGCGGCCAAGGGGCCGTTTGCAGCCCGCAGCTAATTGTTTAACTGCCCGCAGTACATTTAAAAAATACTTTAAAAAAATATATAAATAAAATAACATTAAAAAAAATTGATTAAAAGCACAAACAAGTTTGTTTCTGTTTAAAAATGTCATTGCTCAATAAAAAAATAATTAATCAAAATTAATGCGTTATTAACCTATTCAAGGCTATAATTACTTTACATCAAAATATTACACTTTGAAATATATTTTGGAAAAAATATTGCATAGTTTTCTTTGAAAAAAAAAAAGGGCATAAAACAAACAAATAAAAACACCAAAAATATTATAAAAACATATAATCGACACATTGATTTGAAGTTGATCCACAAATTTACGTGTTGAAAGTAAAAATATATATATATATATTGCGACTAATTTTTAACCCTTTTATCCAAAAATTATTTTGGATCTTGTCTTTGCTTAAAAAAAAAATAATGAATCAAAATTAATGTTGTTATGAGTTATTAACCTATTCAAGGCTATAATTACTTTACATCAAAATATTACACTTTGAAATATATTTTGGAATAAATATTGCATAGTTTTCTTTGAAAAAAAAAAAAAAGGGCATAAAACAAACAAATAAAAACACCAAAAATATTATAAAAACATATAATCGACGCATTGATTTGAAGTTGATCCACAAATGTACGTGTTGAAAGTAAAAAAATATATATATATATTGCAACTAATTTTTAACCCTTTTATCCAAAAATTATTTTGGATCTTGTCTTTGCTCAAAAAGATAATAATGAATCAAAATTAATGTTGTTATGAGTTATTAACCTATTCAAGGCTATAATTACTTTACATCAAAATATTACACTTTGAAATATATTTTGGAATAAATATTGCATAGTTTTCTTTGAAAAAAAAAAAAAGCGCATAAAACAAACAAATAAAAACACCAAAAATATTATAAAAACATATAATCGACGCATTGATTTGAAGTTGATCCACAAATTTACGTGTTGAAAGTAAATATATATATATATATATATATATATATATATATATATATATATATATATATATATATATATATATATATATCGCGACTAATTTTTAACCCTTTTATCCAAAAATTATTTTGGATCTTGTCTTTGCTCAAAAAAATAATAATAAATCAAAATTAATGTTGTTATGAGTAATTAACCTATTCAAGGCTATAATTACTTTACATCAAAATATTACACTTTGAAATATATTTTGGAATAAATATTGCATAGTTTTCTTTGAAAAAAAAAAGGGCATAAAACAAACAAATAAAAACACCAAAAATATTATAAAAACATATAATCGATGCATTGATTTGAAGTTGATCCACAAATTTACGTGTTGAAAGTAAAACAAAATATATATATATATATATATATATATATATATATATATATATATATATATATATATATATATATATATATATATATATATATATATATATATATATATATATATATATATTGCAACTAAGTTTTAACCCTTTTATCCAAAAATTATTTTGGATCTTGTCTTTGCTCAAAAAAATAATAATGAATCAAAATTAATGTTGTTATGAGTTATTAACCTATTCAAGGCTATAATTACTTTACATCATAATTACTTTACATCAAAATATTACACTTTGAAATATATTTTGGAATAAATATTGCATAGTTTTCTTTGAAAAAAAAAAAGGGCATAAAACAAACAAATAAAAACACCAAAAATATTATAAAAACATATAATCGACACATTGATTTGAAGTTGATCCACAAATTTACGTGTTGAAAGTTAAAAAATATATATATATATTGCGACTAATTTGTAACCTATTTATCCAAAAATTATTTTGGATCTTGTCTTTGGTCAAAAAAAAAATAATGAATCAAAATTAATGTTGTTATGAGTTATTAACCTATTCAAGGCTATAATTATTTTACATCAAAATATTACACTTTGAAATATATTTTGGAATAAATATTGCATAGTTTTCTTTGAAAAAAAAAAAGGGCATAAAACAAACAAATAAAAACACCAAAAATATTATAAAAACATATAATCGACGCATTGATTTGAAGTTGATCCACAAATTTACGTGTTGGAAGTAAAAAAAAAAATATATATATATATATATATATACATATTGCGACTAATTTTTAACCCTTTTATCCAAAAATTTTTTTGGATCTTGTCTTTACTCAAAAAAATAATAATAAATCAAAATTAATGTTGTTATGAGTTATTAACCTATTCAAGGCTATAATTACGTCACATCAAAATATTACACTTTGAAATATATTTTGGAAAAAATATTGCATATTTTTTCAAACATGAAACAACATTTTCTATGAGGAAAAAAAGGCATAAAAAAACAAATAAAAACACAAAAAATGTATAAAAACATATAATCGACGCATAGATTTGAAGTCGATCCACAAATTTACGTGTTGAAAGTAAAAAAAAAAAAAAAGTATATTACGACTAATTTTTAACACTTTATCCAATAATTATTTTGGATCCTGTCTTTGCTCCAAAAAATAATAATGACTCCTTTTTAACACTTATATAAGTGGGGCCCTTTTGGATCCCCAAGAGATTTATTAGGATTGTTTTTATTTTTTAGAAACTGTTATTGCACAAATAATAATAAATTAAAATCAAAGTGGAATTATTGACCGATTTAAGGCTCTCATTACTTTACATCAAATATTCGACTTAAATAAATAAAGCATGTTTTGTGTTCTTCACATAATAAAATGGCTTTCTTTGACGCAGTACATTTTAAAAATACTTAAAAAATATATATAAATAAAATAACATTGAAAAAATGTTTGATTAAAAGCACAAACAGGTGACACACAGACTGTTTGTTTCTCTTTAAAACTGTCATTGCTCCGAAAAATAATAATGAATCAAAATGAATGTTGTTATGAGTTATTAACCTATTCAAGGCTCCAATTACTTTACATCACACTTTGAAATATTATTTGGAATAAATATTGCATATTTTGACCTACATAAAACTAAGTTTTCTTCGTAAAAAAGAGCATAAAACAAACAAATAAATACACGAAAAAGTTAAAAAAAAAAGAGCATATAATCAACACATAGATTTAAATTATGAGTTTGAGAGTTAAAAAAAAAAAAATTAGATAATGACTCATTTTTAACACTTTTATAAGTGTGGCCCTTCTATAACCCCCTATAATGTTATTAGGACTTTATTATTTTTTTAAACGTTTTTTGCACAAATAACAATGAATTATTGACCGATTTAAGGCTTTACATCAAATATTCAACTTAAATAAAGTCAATATATTATATTGCATATTTTGTGTTCTTCACATAAGAAAACGGTTTTCTTTGACAAAAATATTACAAAATATTACACTTTCAAATATATTTTGGAATAAATATTTAATATATTGCATAGTTTTCTTTGCAAAAAAAGGGCATAAAACAAACAAATAAAAACACCCCAAAAATTATAAAAACATCTAATCGACACATAATTTTGAAGTTGATCCACAAATATATGTGTTGAAAGTAAAAAAAAAAAAAAAAAAAGTATATAACGACTAATTTTTAACATTTTTATCCAAAAATTATTTTGGATCCTGTCTTTGCTCCAAAAAATAATAATGAATCAAAATGAATGTTGTTATGAGTTATTAACCTATTCAAGGCTCCAATTACTTTACATCAAAATATTACACTTTGAAATATATTTTGGAATAAATATTTCATACATTGCATAGTTTTCTTTGGGAAAAAAAAGGGCATAAAACAAACAAATAAAAACACGAAAAATATTATAAAAAGCATATAATCGACGCATAATTTTGAAGTTGATCCACAAATTTACGTGTTGAAGGTAAAATAAAATAAAAAGAAGTATATAACGACTAATTTTTAACACTTTTATCCAAAAATTATTTTGGATCCTGTCTTTGCGCCAAAAAATAATAATGAATCAAAATTATTGTTGTTATGAGTTATTAACCTATTCAAGGCTCCAATTACTTTACATAAAAATATTACACTTTGAAATATATTTTGGAATAAATATTGCATATATTGCATAGTTTTCTTTGAAAAAAAAGGGCATAAAACAAACAAATAAAAACACCAAAAATATTATAAAAACATATAATCAACGCATAGATTTGAAGTTGGTCCACAAATATATGTGTTGAAAGTAAAAAAAAAAAAAGGATATAACGACTAATTTTTAACACTTTTATCCAAAAGTTATTTTGGATCCTGCCTTTGCTCCAAAAAATAATAATGAATCAAAATGAATGTTGTTATGAGTTATTAACCTATTCAAGGCTCCAATTACTTTACATCAAAATATTTTACTTTGAAATATATTTTGGAATAAATATTGCATATATTGCATAGTTTTCTTTGAAAAAAAGGGGCATAAAACAAACAAATAAAAACACCAAAAATATTATAAAAACATATAATCGACGCATAATTTTGAAGTTGATCCACAAATTTACATGTTGAAAGTAATAAAAAAAGAAGTATATAATGACTCATTTTTAACACTTTTATCCAAAAATTATTTTTGATCCTGCCTTTGTTCCAAAAAATAATAATGAATCAAAATGAATGTTATTATGAGTTATTAACCTATTCAAGGCTCCAATTACTTTACATCAAATATTACACTTTGAAATATATTTTGGAATAAATATTGCATATTTTGCCATGCATAAAACATAAAATATGCTGGCTAACTTATATGAGAACAATACAATAAAATAATAAATACATACTCATGTTGCACGTATTTTGCCGGTATCGTATATTCCAGACAATAAAGTATATAAGCCGCACCCACTAAATTTTAAAAGAAAAAAAAAAAGAAAAAGAAAAAAAAAAAAAAAAAAAAAAATATATATATATATATATATATATATATATATATATATATATATATATATATATATATATATATATATAATATATATATATATATTAGCCGCACTGGACTATAAGCCGCAGATATATATATATTGTAAAATGTACCTTAATTGTTTCCAATGTGTCTGTAACAAGGCAGTAAAACGGCTGATCAAACACAACAGAAGTCATCGTAGCATCATAGCTGACTAAGCTAGCTCTCCAGTCAGCTAAACAGACTCAATAACTCCGCGGTGACATTTTGGCGGATTTAATAAGGAATTTGTGGAACTGAACGCCGTTGTAAGTTAGTATCACTACACAGACACTCGTAAACAAGTTAGCACATTGGCTAATGCTAACGACGCTAGCTTCGTTACATTACGACAGTTTACTTGAGTCATATTGCAGTCCACACACACCTCTTATGTGTGACTGCCATCTACTGGTCACACTTATCATATCACCACGTACCAAATAAAATAGTTGTAAGGTAGGTAAGTGCAACCAAAATTATTCCGTACATTAGGCGCACCGGGTTATAAGGCGCACTGTTGATTTTTGAGAAAAATAAAGGATTTTTAGTGCGCCTTATAGTCCGAAACATATCGTACTGTTTTGTTTTTTTTTTACTGTTTAAGGGCTTTTGTCATTAAAAGATAATCTTACCTGCACGTTGCCTAATGTTCTCCGCATCTTGGAATCACAAACACTTCACAGTGCCTAACCGCCATACCCACTCCTTAGTACTTTCAGTCACGCGCAGGATTCTCACAGGAATGAGGCAAAACTACAACTTACCTATATGAGCGAGAGTGCTGGGAAGCCGGAAGCTTTGTTAACCTTTTAGGCCAGGACTCCACGATAAGTTTTGCAGGGAAAGCTGGGGAGGAGGTGGGGCGGGATCTGAACACTATCCACATCCCATAATGATCTCAATAATAACCCCCGACAACACACGCGCACATAAAAAATAGTGTGGCGAGTGTGTGTGCTTGGCTGGGATTATGAGGAGCAGTAAAACACAGAGAAACTCAGTGAATATGCTGGAGGTAAATGAAGTCCCTAGGGTGTAATATTCACCACGCCATAATAATTCTGCCTCTGTCAAAAGCCAGCCAGCTTTGCTCTAAGTGTGTGTGTGCGCGCGTGTGTGTGTGCGTGTGTGTGTGTGTGTGCGTGTGTGTAGGTTGCAACCACACTCACACAAGTACACACATACTCCTCGCTTTCTTTTTCAATACAAATCCAGCATGTTCCCTATCAGTGGCAGCACCACCGTTCCTTGTGTGTGTGTGTGTGTGTGTGTGTGTGTGTGTGTGTGTGTGTGTGTGTGTGTGTGTGTGTGTGTGTGTGTGTGTGTGTGTGTGTGTGTGTGTGTGTGTGTGTGTGTGTGTGTGTGTTCTTGTATCAATATGAGGACCTGTGAACAAGTTAGGACATAAATCATGGTCAACATATGAAATAACAAGTGTGTGTAAAAATTGGAAGTGCTCCACCTCTGGTCAACATATGAAATAACAAGTGTGTGTAAGAAATTGAAATGCGCCCCTTTGGCCACAATTAATAAAAAAAAAAAAATAAAATATATATATATATATATATATATATATATATATATATATATATATATATATATATATATATATATATATATATATATATATATATATATATATATATATATGTATATAGAGACATACTGTAATAACTTGAAGTAAATAATGAAGATTAAAAACTAATTACAATCAACAAATTAAAAAAAAAAAAATTATGATAAAATTGGGAAAAAAAATTCGTAAAATTATTACTTTTTAATGCAAAACGGTGACATTTGTCATACACAATTCTGACTTGTGTCACAATGTTGCCAATTGTTGTTGTTCTTGTAAAATTGTGACATTTTTTGAGTAAAATTATGACTTTTTTTTTTCTCTCTTTTCGTCATAATTTTGCCAGGTAAAATTCCGAATATTATTACAATATTGTCAAAATGTTAAAGTTTTTTTATAAAATTGTGACTTTTGTCGAGTAAAATTATGACTCTTTTCCAAAAATTGCCAACATGTTAAGCTTTTCTTGTAAAATTGTGACTGTTATTGAGTAAAATTCCAAGTTTTATCATAACATGGCAAAAATGCGCAGTTTTTCTTGTAAAATTTAGACTTGCGTTGAGTAAAATTACGACTTTTATTATAATACTGACAAAATTCTAAGTTTTTCTTGTGAAATTCCAACTCATTTTTCACAACAAGCTTTTTTTGTATTTGCATAGTATGTATACATTATTAATTTTGTAAATACAAATCTTTATATATCTAGACAGGGTGGTCCTAAAGAGGTAGGTATATGAGGACCTGTGAACAAGTTAGGACATAAATCATGGTCAACATATGAAATAACAAGTGTGTTTAAAAATTGGAAGTGCTCCACCTCTGGCCAACTTATGTAATAACAATTGAAATGCGCCCCCTTTGGCCACAATTAATTTTAAAAACAATTTAAAAAATATTTATATAGAGACATACTGTAATAACTTGAAGTAAATAATGAAGATTAAAAACCAATTACAAACAACAAATTCAAAAAAACAAAAAAAATTCTGATAAAATTGGGAACATTTTCTCATATTCTGTCTGTTTCTGTAATATTACAACATTTTCTCGTAAAATTGTTACGTTTTAATGCAAAACGGTGTCATTCGTCATACACAATTCTGACTTGTGTCACAATGTTGCCAATTGTTGTTGTTGTTCTTGTAAAATAGTGACATTTTTTGAGTAAAATTATGACTTTTTGTCATAATTTTGCCAGGTAAAATTCCGAATACTATTATAATATTGCCAAAATGTTAAAGTTTTCTTATAAAATTGTGACTTTTGTCGAGTAAAATTACGACTCTTTTCCTAAAATTGCCAACATTTTAAGCTTTTCTTGTAAAATTGTGACTGTTATTGAGTAAAATTCCAAGTTTTATCATAACATGGCAAAAATGTGCAGTTTTTCTTGTAAAATTTAGACTTGCGTTGAGTAAAATTACGACTTTTATTATCCATCCATCCATCCATTTTCTACCGCTTATTCCCTTCAGGGTCGCGGGGGGCGCTGGAGCCTATCTCAGCTACAATCGGGCGGAAGGTGGGGTACACCCTGGACAAGTCGCCACCTCATCGCAGGGCGACTTTTATTATAATACTGACAAAATTCTAAGTTTTTCTTGTGAAATTGTGACCTTTTGCTTGTGAAATTCCAACTCATTTTTCACAACAAGCTTTTTTATATTTGCATAGTATGTATACATTATTAATTTTGTAAATACAAATCTTTATATATCTAGAAAGGGTGGTCCTAAAGAGGTAGGTATTATTCGGAGGTCTCAAGAAGGTAACAAATTCAAGAACGTGTGTGTGTGTGTGTGTGTGTGTGTGTGTGTGTGTGTGTGTGTGTGTGTGTGTGTGTGTGTGTGTGTGTGTGTGTGTGTGTGTGAAAACAAGTGAACCGGTGAACAAGTTAGGACTAAAATCATGGTCCCAATACGAAAAACCATTGCATCTAATAGAGAGCCAAATACTAGAGTCCGTGAACATTGCTCCAAAGTCAGGATTTTTTTGTTGATTTAATGTGCTTAACTGAGTCCCACTGCGGCCCACAGCTGAGAAACAGATATTTTTTGGCCGCCCTATGGGGGGGGGCGTTTGCGGCACAACAATTGGTTAAGAAGTAAAATTCCCATTATTAAAATAATATCGCCCAAATTTTAAGCAGTCTTTTTCTAAAAATGTGTCGACTTTTTTCTTCTAAAATTGGGAACATATTCTCATATTTTTTCTGTTTCTGTAATATTGCAATATTTTATTGTAAAATAATTGCTTTTTTTTATGTAAAACTATTACTTTTTAATGCAAAATGGTGACATTTGTCATATAAAATTTGGACTTTTATCACAATATTGCCAATTTGTTTTGATGTAATTGTAAAACAGTGACATTTTTTGAGTAAAAATGATGACTTTTGTTGTCATTTTGCCAAGTAGAATTCCCATTTATTATTAAAATATCACCAAAACTTAAAGTTTTCTTATAAAACTGTGACTTTTGTCGAGTAAAATTACAAATATTTTCATAAAATTGCCTACATTTTAAGCTTTTCTTGTAAAATTGCGACTGGTATTCATTAAAATTCCAACTTTTATTATAATATTGCACAAATGTTCCGTTTTTCTTGTAACATTTGGACTGGCGTTGAGTAAAATGACGACTTTTATTAATAACACCGCCAAAATTCTAAGTTTTTTTCTTGTGAAATTGTGACCTTCTTCTTGTGAAATTCCAACTAATTTTTCACAACAAGTTTGTTTTTTTATATTTGCATAGTATGTATATATTATTAATGTTGTAAATACACATCTTTATACATCTAAAAAGGGTGGTCCTAGACAGGGAAGCATTTTTTGGAGGTCCCAAGAAGGTAAGAATATATATATATATATATATATATATATATATATATATATATATATATGTCGAAAAAAAAATAAAGAAAATAATATGTCATAAATTTGCCAAGTAAAATTCCCATTATTAAAATAACATCGCCGAAATTTTAAGTTTTCTTATAAATTTGTGACTTTTGTCGAGTGAAATTACGACTCTTTTCATAAAATTGCCAACATTTTAAGCTTTTCTTGTAAAATTGCGACTGCTAATGAGTAAAATTCCAACTTTTATCAAAATATTGCACAAATGCTCCGTTTTTCTTGTAACATTTTGACTTGCGTTGAGTAAAATGATGACTTTTATAATAACAGCGCCAAAATTCGAAGTTTTTCTTGTGAAATTGTGACCTTTTTCTTGTAAAATTCCAACTCATTTTTCACAACAAGTTTTTTTTTAATATTTGCATAGTATGTATATATTATTAATGTTGTAAATACACATCTTCTTGGGACTCAGGTCCCAAAAAGATAATATATAAATATATATATATATATATATATATATGTAAAAAAAAATAAAAAAATTATAATATGTCATAATTTTGCCAAGTAAAATTCCCATTATTTAAATAATATCGCCAAAATTTAAAGTTTTCTTATAAAATTGTGACTTTTGTCGAGTAAAATTACAATTATTTTCAAAAATTGCCTGAATTTTAAGCTTTTCTTGTAAAATTGCGACTGTTAATGGGTACAATTCCAACTTTTATCGAAATATTGCACAAATGTTCCGTTTTTCTTGCAACATTTTGACTTGCGTTGAGTAAAATGATGACTTTTATTATAAAGCCGCCAAAATTTGAAGTTTTTCTTGTGAAATTGTGACCTTTTTCTTGTAAAATTCCAACTCATTTTTCACAACAAGCTTTTTTTAAATATTTGCATAGTATGTATATATTATTAATGTTGTAAATACACATCTTCTTGGGACACAGGTCCCAAAAAGATAAGAATATATATATATATATATATATATATATATATATATATATATATATATATATATATATATATATATATATATATATATATATATGTCAAAAAAAATAAAATAATAATATGTCATAATTTTGCCAAGTAAAATTCCCATTATTTAAATAATGTCTCCAAAATTTAAAGTTTTCTTATAAAATTGTGACTTTTGTCGAGTAAAATTACAACTCTTTTCAAAAATTACCTACATTTTAAGCTTTTCTTTTAAAATTCTGACTGTTATTGAGTAAAATTCCAACTTTTATTATAATTTTACACAATTGTAATATTTTCTTGTAACATTTTGACTCGCGTTGAGTAAAATGACGACTTTTATTATAACGCCGCCAAAATTCTAAGTGTTTTTCTTGTGAATTTGTGACCTTTTTCTTGTGAAATTCCAACTAATTTTTCAAAACAAGTTTTTTTTTAATATATATATTTGCATAGTATGTATATATTATTAATGGTGTAAATACACATCTGTATATATCTAGAAAGGCTGGTCCTAGACAGGGAGGCATTTTTCAGAGGTCTCAAGAAGGTAAGAAATACAAAAGTGTGTGTGTAAGTGTGTGTACGTGTGTGTGTGTGTGTGTGTGTGTGTGTGTGTGTGTGTGTGTGTGTGTGTGTGTGTGTGTGTGTGTGTGTCTTAGATGACTTCCCCAAGAATGAGCAAGGGAGCAAGCAAGCCAGGCAGCGTCTATTTCCGTGTCTCCTCGGATGAGTGGGGATAGCTGGGAGAAGGCTGCCCACTGAGGAGGACACACTAGCCTGCATAGTGGGCTTCAGGGCTGTGAGGCGCGCTGATCGGAAGGACGGATCCATTAAATATGTGCTTTTTGTACGTCTGTGTGTGTGTGTGTGTGAGTGTGTGTGTGTGTGTGTCTCTCTTGAGCAGCCAGATGCAATGAATGGCGCTCATTAGCCTCGTGTTAGCCTTGCTAGCTGCAAATGCCCCGTGGCAATGAGGTCACCGACAAGGTCACGACTTGATTACATGCTAATGCACGTGCTGATGTGTGTGAAGCAACACACACACACACACACACACACACTACGTTAAAAAAAAAAAAAAAAAAACTAAACTATTCCAACCTTCCGGAGTCATGTTTAATTTTTGCCTGATTTTTAGTAAAGCACTTTTTTTTTTTTTTGCTGGCATTATGTAGTAAAATTGGCTTGTTTGAGTAGCAGCGAACATCCCATAATATTCGGACCAGCCAGGACGCTTTTATAAGTGGTGGCACAAGCATCAGGGCTAACATGTCGAGCATACATTTGGACACACCTTCTCATTCAACGTGTTTTCTTTATTTTCATGACTATTTACGTTGTAGATTGTCACATCAACACTATGAATGAACACATGTGGAGTTATGTAAAAAAGGTGAAATAACTGAAAACACGTTTTATATTCTAGTTTCTTCAAAATAGCCACCCTTTTGCTCTGATTACTGCTTTGCACACTCTTGGCATTCTCTCGATGAGCTTCAAGGGGCAGTCACCTGAAATGGTTTTCACTTCACAGGTGCCGGTGCCGGTGCCGGTGCCGGCACCACAATGTATTCCGATGCTTTTCAATCCCACAGGTGAACAGGCTATTTGGGAACAGGTGGGTGCCATGATTGGGTATAAAAGCAGCTTCCATGAAATGCTCAGTCGTTCACAAACAAGGATGGGGCGAGGGTCACCACTTTGTCAACAAATGTGTGAGCAAATTGTTTAAGAACAACATTTCTCAACCAGCTATTGCAAGGAATTTAGGGATTTCACCATCTACGCTCCGTAATATCATCAAAGGGTTCAGAGAATCTGGAGAAATCACTGCACGTAAGCGATGATATTACGGACTTTCGATCCCTCAGGCGGTACTGCATCAAAAAGCGACATCGGTGTGTAAAGGATATCACCACATGGGCTCAGGAACACTTCAGAAAACCACTGTCAGTAACTACAGTTGGTCGCTACATCTGAAAGTGCAATGTAAAACTATACCATGCAAAGCGAAAGCCATTTATCAACAACACCCAGAAAACGCCGCCGGCTTCGCTGGGCCCGAGATCATCTAAGATGGACTGATGCAAAGTGGAAAAGTGTTCTGGGGTCTGACGAGTTCACATTTGAAATTGTTTTTGGAAACTTTGGACGGAAGAGGAAAAGAACCATCCGGATTGTTATAGGCGCAAAGTTGAAAAGCCAGCATATGTGATGGTATGGGGGTGTATTAGTGCCCAAGACATGGGTAACTTACACATCTGTGAAGGCACCATTAATGCTGAAAGGTACATACAGGTTTTGGAGCAACATATGTTGCCATCCAAGCAACGTCATTTTCATGGACGCCCCTGCTTATTTCAGCAAGACAATGCCAAGCCACGCGTTACAACAGCGTGGCTTTGTAGTACACGAGTGTGGGTACTAGACTGGCCTGCCTGTAGTCCAGACCTGTCTCCAATTGAAAATGTGTGGTGCATTATAAAGCCTAAAATACCACAACGGAGACCCCCGGACTGTTGAACAAATTAAGCTGTTAAAACTCTACAATGCAAAGCGAAAGCCATTTATCAACAACACCCAGCAACGTCGCCAGCTACGCTGGGCCCGAGCTCGTCTAAGATGGACTGATGCAAAGTAGTCTGACGAGTCCACATTTCAAATTGTTTTTGAAAACTGTGGACATCGTGTCCTCAGGACCAAAGAGGAAAAGAACCATCCGGACTGTTCTAGGCGCAAAGTTGGTATGGGGGTGTATTAGTGACCAAGGCATGGGTAACTTCCACATCTGGGAAGGCACCATTAATGCTAAAAGCTACATACGGGTTTTGGAGCAACATATGTTGCCATCCGAGCGACGTCTTTTTCATGGACGCCCCTGCTTATTACAGCCACATTTTATAAATCTGCTCTAAATGGTTACAGTTGAAGTATTAAAATGTGCGTTGCACACAAATTAATTGTTACTAGAGATGTCCGATAATATCGGACTGCCGATATTATCGGCCGATAAATGCTTTAAAATGTAATATCGAAAATTATCGGTATCGGTTTCAATAAGTACAATCTATGACTTTTTAAAACGCCGCTGTGTACACGGACGTCGGGAGAAGTACAGAGCGCCAATAAACCTTAAAGGCACTGCCCCAATCACATAATATCTACGGCTTTTCACACACACAAGTGAATGCAAGGCATGCTTGGTCAACAGCCATACAGGTCACACTGAGGGTGGCTGTATAAACAACTTTAACACTTTTACAAATATGCGCCACACTGTGAACCCACACCAAACAAGAATGACAAACACATTTCGGGAGAACATCCGCACCGTAACAAAACATAAACACAACAGAACAAATACCCAGAACCCCTTGCAGCACTAACTCTTACGGGACGCTACAATATGCACCTCCTGCTACCCTTCCCAACCTCCTCATGCTCTCTCTGGGTGTTGGACATTATCAGATATCGGCAAAAAAAAGCCATTATCGGACATCTCTAGTTGTTCCAGTACGTGTCGTCTTTACACTCACTGTACTTTACTGGTGTGGCAGCACGTGCTCGTTCATGGTAACGTGCGGCGGTGTTTTGTAAGGTGAGTGTTTGCATTCATTCCCGCACGTGTCTGAACCCGAAGCCCTCCAACTCGGAAGGCAAAGCCCCCTTACCTGAAAATTAGTCTCTTTGGGAAGGCAGAGGGGGCGCCGCTGAGGCCCCCCCCCCCTCTCTCTCAGGCTCCCGGCCCCGCCCACTTTTGCCCGGCCACTGTCACACGCGCGGAGGTGCGAGCGTCATCCCGGAGAAAGACATTAATTGCCTCGGCAGCAGTGCTCGGGTGCACCTTTGGCCGCCGCCTTGCAAATGAGATGCAGAACGCCGACTGCAGAACTCGCCTATCCCGCAGATAATTGACCCTGGGGATCCGCCTTCCTCCCCGCGCTCACCTCCTCCACGCCGCTCCTTTCTGATTGGTTGCAAAGTCAGCGGGGGGGGAGTTCGACCTCTGACCCGTCGGCCTCCCTTTCCCTACCAGAGTCTAAGAAATAGCTGCTGTGTGTATTTGTATTCACAGCAAAATGCGTTCAGTCTTGAAAAAAGCTCAAATAAATATGGATTATTACAGAAGTGATGATAATAATAATCATTCAAGTGATTTTTTTTAAAAGAATTTTTTACCAAGTGTATTGTCCAAAATGTTCTGGAATTTTATTTTATTTATAAATACATTAAAAAACATTTTTTGGGGATCATGACTGTTGCTTTAATGCTATTAAGCTGTGTTTCCTCTTTTCTGACAGTGTGTTTATCTTAGTGGTTGGAAGTGCTCCCCCTCTGGCCAACATATGTAATAACAAGTGTGTGTAAGAAATTGAAATGCGCCCCCTTTGGCCAAAATTAATAAATAAAATACAAATAAATATGCCTATAGAGACATACTGTAATAACTTGTAGTAAATAATGAAGATTAAAAACAAATTACAAACAACAAATTCCCAAAAAATTACTAAAAGCAGTGTTTTTCTCACAATGTAGTCGACTTCTTTCTTATAAAATTGGGAACAATTTCTCATATTCTTTCTGTTTCTGTAATATTGCAAAATGTTCTCGTAAAATTATTACTTTTTAATGCAAAACGGTGACATTTGTCATACAAAATTCTGACTTGTGTCACGATATTGCCAATTGTTGTTGTTTGTTCTTGTAAAATACTGACATTTTTTGAGTAAAATTAATAACTATTGTCATCATTTTGCCAGGTAAAATTTTGAATATTATTATAATATTGACAAAAATGTTTCTTATAAAATTGTGACTTTTAGTCGAGTAAAAATATGACTATTTTCCTAAAATTGCTGTTATTTAGTAAAATTCCAACTTTTATCATAATATTACAAATATTATTTATTAAAATATTATTTATTATTATTATTATTAAAAATAATAAATACATATGTATATAGAGACATACTGTAATAACTCGGAGTAAATAATGAAGATTAAAAAACAATTACAAACAAAAAAATTTACTAAAAGCAGTCTTTTTCTCACAATGTGTCGACTTTTTCCTTATAAAATTGGGAACAATTTCTCATATTCTTTCTGTTTCAGTAATATTGCAATGTTTTCTCGTAAAATGATTGCTTTTTTAATGTAAAACTATTACTTTTTAATGCAAAATGGTGACATTTGTCATATAAAATTCAGACTTTCATCGCAATATTGCTAAAATGTTTTTTTGTCCTTTTAAAATAGTGACATTTTTTGAGTAAAATCATGACTTTTATCGTCACTTTGCCAAGTAAAATTCCGATTATAATTATAATAACGCCACAATTATAAGTTTTCTTATAAAATTGTGACTTTTGTCGATTAAAATTACGAATCCAAAAAGGGGAGGTTTTTTTTTGTGTGGCTTTTAAAAGTGCTCCCCCTCTGGCCAACATATGTAATAACAAGTGTGTGTAAGAAATTGAAATGCGCCCCCTTTGGCCAAAATTAATAAATAAAATACAAATAAATATGCCTATAGAGACATATTGTAATAACTTGTAGTAAATAGTGAAGATTAAAAACAAATTACAAACAACAAATTCAAAAAAAATTACTAAAAGCAGTCTTTTTCTCACAATGTAGTTGTCATGACTGGGACTGTGGCGTGCTTTGTTCTCCCGAGGTACAAAAGATTTGGACCAGATGTGGCGTGAAGGTGAATACATGATTTATCTAAACACTATAACTACAAAAAAAAAGTACAAACAAAAAGCGCACACAGTGGCGGAGAAACAACTTGGCTATGAAAACAAATACTTGCACAAAGGCAGAAACTATGAACAACAAAAAAACACTAACTGTAGCATTAATAAACAAAAATTTACTTTGCATGGACTAAAGGAGCAGCATGAACGATGGACATGAAATCAAGTATCAGGAATGTGCAGAGCATAATTGTGGGATGTCGCCAGAACGACAAACTGAAAACAATGAACTTAAATATTATAGACATGATTAGTGAAAGCAGGTCCGTGACTCAAAAAGTGAAACAGGTGCGTGACGTGACAGGTGAAAACTAATGGTTGCTATGGTGACAAAACAAAACAAAAGTGCACAAAAAGTCCAAAAACAAAACCGAACATGACTAAAACAAAACATGATGACACAGACATGACAGTAGTCGACTTCTTTCTTATAAAATTGGGGACAATTTCTCATAGTCTTTCTGTTTCTGTAATATTGCAAAATTTTCTCGTAAAATTATTACTTTTTAATGCAAAACGGTGACATTTGTCATATAAAATTCTGACTTCTGTCACAATATTGCCAATTGTTGTTGTTTGTTCTTGTAAAATACTGACATTTTTTGAGTAAAATTATGACTTTTGTCATCATTTTGCCAGGTAAAATTTAGAATATTATTATAATATTGACAAAATGTTTTCTTATAAAATTGTAAGTTTTTGTCGAGTAAAAATATGAGTATTTTCCTAAAATTGCTGTTATTTAGTAAAATTCCAACTTTTATCATAATATTACAAATATTATTTATTAAAATATTATTTATTATTATTATTATTAAAAATAATAAATACATATGTATATAGAGACATACTGTAATAACTCGGAGTAAATAATGAAGATTAAAAAACAATTACAAACAAAAAAATTTACTAAAAGCAGTCTTTTTCTCACAATGTGTCGACTTTTTCCTTATAGAATTGGGAACAATTTCTCATATTATTTCTGTTTCTGTAATATTGCAATGTTTTCTCGTAAAATGATTGCTTTTTTAATGTAAAACTATTACTTTTTAATGCAAAATGGTGACATTTGTCATTTAAAATTCAGACTTTCATCGCAATATTGCTAAAATGTTTTCTTGTCCTTGTAAAATAGTGACATTTTTTGAGTAAAATCATGACTTTTATCGTCACTTTGCCAAGTAAAATTCCGATTATTATTATAATAACGCCAAAATTATAAGTTTTCTTATAAAATTGTGACTTTTGTCGATTAAAATTACGAATCCAAAAAGGGGAGATTTTTTTTGTGTGGCTTTTAAAAGTGCTCCCCCTCTGGCCAACATATGTAATAACAAGTGTGTGTAAGAAATTGAAATGCGCCCCCTTTGGCCAAAATTAATAAATAAAATAAAAATAAATATGCCTATAGAGACATACTGTAATAACTTGTAGTAAATAGTGAAGATTAAAAACAAATTACAAACAACAAATTCAAAAAAAATTACTAAAAGCAGTCTTTTTCTCACAATGTAGTTGTCATGACTGGGACTGTGGCGTGGTTTGTTCTCCCGAGGTGCAAAAGATTTGGACCAGATGTGGCGTGAAGGTGAATACATGATTTATCTAAACACTATAACTACACAAAAAAAGTACAAACGAAAAGCGCGCACAGTGGCGGAGAAACAACTTGGCTATGAAAACAAATACTTGCACAAAGGCAGAAACTATGAACAACAAAAAAACACTAACTGTAGCATTAATAAACAAAAACTTACTTTGCATGGACTAAAGGAGCAGCATGAACGATGGACATGAAATCAAGTATCAGGAATGTGCAGAGCATAATTGTGGGATGTCGCCAGAACGACAAACTGAAAACAATGAACTTAAATATTACAGACATGATTAGTGAAAGCAGGTCCGTGACTCAAAAAGTGAAACAGGTGCGTGACGTGACAGGTGAAAACTAATGGTTGCTATGGTGACAAAACAAAACAAAAGTGCACAAAAAGTCCAAAAACAAAACCGAACATGACTAAAACAAAACATGATCACACAGACATGACAGTAGTCGACTTCTTTCTTATAAAATTGGGGACAATTTCTCATAGTCTTTCTGTTTCTGTAATATTGCAAAATGTTCTCGTAAAATTATTACTTTTTAATGCAAAACGGTGACATTTGTCATATAAAATTCTGACTTCTGTCACAATATTGACAATTGTTGTTGTTTGTTCTTGTAAAATACTGAAATTTTTTGAGTAAAATTATGACTTTTGTCATCATTTTGCCAGGTAAAATTCAGAATATTATTATAATATTGACAAAATGTTTTCTTATAAAATTGTGACTTTTGTCGAGTAAAAATATGACACTTTTCCTAAAATGGCCAAAATGTTAAGCTTTTCTTGTAAAATTGTGACTGTTATTGAGTAAAATTCCAACTTTTATCATAATATTACAAAAATTATTTATTAAAATATTATTTATTATTATTATTATTAAAAATAATAAATAAATATGTATATAGAGACATACTGTAATAACTTGGAGTAAATAATGCAGATTAAAAACCAATTACAAACATAAAAATTTACTAAAAGCAGTCTTTTTCTCACAATTTGTCGACTTGTTCCTCATAAAATTGGGAACAATTTCTCATATTCTTTCTGTTTCAGTAATATTGCAATATTTTCTCGTAAAATGATTACTTTTTAATGCAAAATGGTGACATTTGTTATATAAAATTCAGACTTTTATCGCAATATTGCTAAAATGTTTTCTTGTCCTTGTAAAATAGTGACATTTTTTGAGTAAAATCATGACTTTTATCGTCACTTTGCCAAGTAAAATTCCGGTTATTATTATAATAACGCCAGAATTATAAGTTTTCTCATAAAATTGTGACTTTTGTCGATTAAAATTACGAATCCAAAAAGGAGAGCTTTTTTTTGTGTGGCTTTTAAAAGTGCTCCCCCTCTGGTCAATATATGAAATAAAAAGTGTGTGTAAGAAATTGAAATGCGCCCCCTTTGGTCAAAATTAATTTAAAAAAATAAAATAAACACATATGTATATAAAGACATACTGTAATAACTTGAAGTAAATAATGAAGATTAAAAACCAATTACAAACAAAACATTTACTAAACGCAGTC
Source organism: Nerophis lumbriciformis (assembly GCF_033978685.3). Taxonomy (NCBI): domain Eukaryota; kingdom Metazoa; phylum Chordata; class Actinopteri; order Syngnathiformes; family Syngnathidae; genus Nerophis; species Nerophis lumbriciformis. Next base: position 59,761,170 of record NC_084551.2, on the reverse strand, counting down.
TTTTTCTCACAATGTGTCGACTTTTTCCTCATAAAATTGGGAACAATTTCTCATATTCTTTCTGTTTCTTTGATATTGCAATGTTTTCTCGTAAAAATATTGCTTTTTTAATGTAAAACTATTACTTTTTTAATGCAAAATGGTGACATTTGTCATATAAAATTCAGACTTTTATCGCAACATTGCCAATTTTTTTTTTGTTGTTCTGGTAAAATAGTGACATTTTTTGAGTAAAAATTATGACTTTTGTCATCACTTTGCCAAGTAAAATTCAGATTATTATTATAATATCGCCAACATTTTAAGTTTTCTTATAAAATTGTGACTTTCGTCGAGTAAAATTACGAATCCCAAAAAGGAGGGATTTATTTTGTGTTGCTTTTAAAAGTGCTCCCCCTCTGGTCAACATATGAAATAACAAGTGTGTGTAAGAAATTGAAATGCACCCCCTTTGGCCAAAATTAATTTAAAAAAATAAAATAAATAAATATGTATATAAAGACATACTGTAATAACTTGAAGTAAATAATGAACATTAAAAACCAATTACAAACAAAACATTTACTAAAAGCAGTCTTTTTCTCACAATGTGTCGACTTTTTCCTCGTAAAATTGGGAACAATTTCTCATATTCTTTCTGTTTCTGTAATATTGCAATGTTTTCTCATAAAATTCTTGCTTTTTTAATGTATAACTATTACTTTTTTAATGCAAAATGGTGACATTTGTCATATAAAATTCGGACTTTTATCGCAACATTGCCAATTTCTTTTGTTGTTCTTGTAAAATAGTGACATTTTTTGAGTAAAAATTATGACTTTTGTCATCACTTTGCCAAGTAAAATTCCGATTTTTATTATAATATCGCCAACATTTTAAGTTTTCTTATAAAATTGTGACTTTTGTCGAGTAAAATTACGAATCCCAAAAAGGAGGGATTTTTTTGTGTTGCTTATAAAAGTGCTCCCCCTCTGGTCAACATATGAAATAACAAGTGTGTGTAAGAAATTGAAATGCGCCCCCTTTGGCCAAAATTAATTTAAAAAAATAAAATAGATAAATATGTATATAAAGACATACTATAATAACTTGAAGTAAATAATGAAGACTAAAAACCAATTACAAACAAAACATTTACTAAAAGCAGTCTTTTTCTCACAATGTGTCAACTTTTTCCTCATAAAATTGGGAACAATTTCTCATATTCTTTCTGTTTCTGTAATATTGCAATGTTTTCTCGTAAAATTCTTGCTTTTTTAATGTATAACTAATACTTTTTTAATGCAAAATGGTGACATTTGTCATATAAAATTCAGACTTTTATCGCAACATTGCCAATTTTTTTTTTGTTGTTCTGGTAAAATAGTGACATTTTTTGAGTAAAAATTATGACTTTTGTCATCACTTTGCCAAGTAAAATTCAGATTATTATTATAATATCGCCAACATTTTAAGTTTTCTTATAAAATTGTGACTTTCGTCGAGTAAAATTACGAATCCCAAAAAGGAGGGATTTATTTTGTGTTGCTTTTAAAAGTGCTCCCCCTCTGGTCAACATATGAAATAACAAGTGTGTGTAAGAAATTGAAATGCACCCCCTTTGGCCAAAATTAATTTAAAAAAATAAAATAAATAAATATGTATATAAAGACATACTGTAATAACTTGAAGTAAATAATGAAGATTAAAAACCAATTACAAACAAAACATTTACTAAAAGCAGTCTTTTTCTCACAATGTGTCGACTTTTTCCTCATAAAATTGGGAACAATTTCTCATATTCTTTCTGTTTCTGTAATATTGCAATGTTTTCTCGTAAAATTCTTGCTTTTTTAATGTATAACTATTACTTTTTTAATGCAAAATGGTGACATTTGTCATATAAAATTCTGACTTTTATCGCAACATTGCCAATTTCTTTTGTTGTTCTTGTAAAATAGTGACATTTTTTGAGTAAAAATTATGACTTTTGTCATCACTTTGTCAAGTAAAATTCCGATTATTATTATAATATCGCCAACATTTTAAGATTTCTTATAAAATTGTGACTTTTGTCGAGTAAAATTACAAATCCCAAAAAGGAGGGATTTTTTTGTGTTGCTTTTAAAAGTGCTCACCCTCTGGTCAACATATGAAATAACAAGTGTGTGTAAGAAATTGAAATGCGCCCCCTTTGGCCAAAATTAATTTAAAAAAATAAAATAAATAAATATGTATATAAAGACATACTGTAAAAACTTGAAGTAAATAATGAAGATCAAAAACAAATTAAAAACAAAACATTTACTAAAAGCAGTCTTTTTCTCACAATGTGTCGACTTTTTCCTCATAAAATTGGGAACAATTTCTCATATTCTTTCTGTTTCTTTATTATTGCAATGTTTTCTCGTAAAATTCTTGCTTTTTTAATGTATGACTATTACTTTTTTAATGCAAAATGGTGACATTTGTCATATAAAATTCAGACTTTTATCGCAACATTGCCAATTTTTTTTGTTGTTGTTCCGGTAAAATAGTGACATTTTTTGAGTAAAAATTATGACTTTTGTCATCACTTTGCCAAGTAAAATTCCGATTATTATTATAATATCACCAACATTTTAAGTTTTCTTATAAAATTGTGACTTTTGTCGAGTAAAATTACGAATCCCAAAAAGGAGGGATTTTTTTGTGTTGCATTTAAAAGTGCTCCCCCTCTGGTCAACATATGAAATAACAAGTGTGTGTAAGAAATTGAAATGCGCCCCCTTTGGCCAAAATTAATTTAAAAAAATAAAATAAATAAATATGTATATAAAGACATACTGTAAAAACTTGAAGTAAATAATGAATATCAAAAACAAATTAAAAACAAAACATTTACTAAAAGCAGTCTTTTTCTCACAATGTGTCGACTTTTTCCTCATAAAATTGGGAACAATTTCTCATATTCTTTCTGTTTCTTTATTATTGCAATGTTTTCTCGTAAAATTCTTGCTTTTTTAATGTATGACTATTACTTTTTTAATGCAAAATGGTGACATTTGTCATATAAAATTCGGACTTTTATCGCAACATTGCCAATTTTTTTTTGTTGTTCCGGTAAAATAGTGACATTTTTTGAGTAAAAATTATGACTTTTGTCATCACTTTGCCAAGTAAAATTCCGATTATTATTATAATATCGCCAACATTTTAAGTTTTCTTATAAAATTGTGACTTTTGTCGAGTAAAATTACAAATCCCAAAAAGGAGGGATTTTTTTGTGTTGCTTTTAAAAGTGCTCCCCCTCTGGTAAACATATGAGATAACAAGTGTGTGTAAGAAATTATCGCCAAAATTGTAAGTTTTCATATAAAATGTTGACATTTGCCGAGTAAAATTCTCAAATGGTGGTTCGTGTACGCTCCGTCGAGGGCGGGGGTCAGCAACCCGCGGCTCTAGAGCTCCCTGGATCTCTTTCGGAGATGTGTGAAAATGGAAAAATATAAAACACTGATGACATCTATTAAAACAGACGAGAAGCAAGGAATCATGCAGAGACAGAGTTAAATTTAGCTCTATGTGGGACTCGAACCCGGGTGTGATTTTTGAACATTTCACCGACTTTTCTCACTTTTCTCCCCGCCTTCCCGTGAGACTTTGCTGGGCACATTTTGGACTCGAACCTGGGTAGGTATTTTGAACATTTTTGGGACTTTTGCGGACTTTTCCAACTTTTATCCCCCCTCCCCGTGGGACTCGGCTGGGTGTGTTATGGACATCTTGGGCATCCCGGGACTTGCGCGGATGGCCATACATAAGATTTTATGTTAGAGTGTTTTACTTGTTTTAAGTGTTTTGGTCTTAAATGATCTCAGTAAAATATTACAGCTGATATTTGATGACCTATATTGAGTAAAACATGCTTGGAACTAGAATATCAAGTGTTGCAAAGCTGTGTCATCAACACTCACAAGTATAAAACTGCTTTTTTAAAGTAATCATTATTTCAAGCATGAAAAAAAAACTTTGACACAAATGTGTCTCATAATTAAAACAGATGACAGCCAAATGGACTTTGCTGTTTTATTTTCAATGAAACAATAGAAAATACGTACCGTATTTTCCGCACTATAAGGCGCACCTAAAAACCACAAATTTTCTCAAAAGCTGACAGTGCGCCTTATAACCCGGTGCGCTTTATATATGGATAAATATTAAGATTCATTTTCATAAAGTTTCGGTCTCGCAACTTCGGTAAACAGCCGCCATCTTTTTTCCCCGTAGAAGAAGCGCGCGGTGCATGCTGGGATATGTGACGTTTCATTTCCATTTGTGTGTTTATGTAAAGACCCCAAAATGGCTCCTATTAAGTGTGTTGTCTGTCTAATTATAAATAATGCAGACGAGGCGTGTTGGATGAGTTCTCAACGTTTACTCACAGCGTGCTCATAACCACATTCTAACTGCCAGCACATACAACAACGCTTCTCAGGGCTACCGCGCATGCTCGTCACTATCGTTGCATGCTGGGTAGTGTAGTTGTTATATTTGCTAGCTCATAACATCACATTAAGAGACACGCTTACGCGCTTAATTCAATACTCGCCTTCATTCCGGGTGGATTGACAAAAGACCTCCAGCCGCTGGATATTGGTGTCAACAGGGCATTCAAATCACGACTGCGAACGGCGTGGGAACAATGGATGACCGAAGGCGAACACACCTTCACTAAGACAGGGAGACAGCGCCTGACGACATACGCCAACATCTGCCAGTGGATCGTAAATGCCTGGGCAGATATTTCGGTCACAACTGTGGTCCGAGCTTTCCGGAAGGCAGGATTCACAGAACTGCTGGACAACAACAGCGACACTGACTCCGATGACTTCGACGAGACGGAACCGGCCATTCTGGATCCCACATTTGCCCAACTTTTCAATTTGGACACCGAAGACGAAGAATTCGAAGGATTTACGAATGAAGAATAACTTCAGAAAGTGAGCGCTATGTTTATTTTGTGTGTTGTGACATTAACGTTCGAGCAACATTATGTTGCTATTGCTCTGCACTATTTTGAATTTTACTATGTTTGTGATTGCACATTTGCGTACATTTTGGGACAGAGTAGTTAGAACGCTGGTTTTTAATATATTATTAAAGTTTGACTGACCTATCTGACTGTTTTTTTGACATTCCCTTTAGCGCAGCGTAGGCGCGGCTTATAGTCCAGGGCGGCTTATAGGTGGACAAAGTTTTGAAATATGCCATTCATTGAAGGTGCGGCTAATAACCCGGGGCGGCTTATAGTGCGGAAAATACGGTACTCATATAGTAGTACAGTTGGCACAGTACAGTAAACTGACAGTTAATATTTAAACATTTCACATGTGACATTTCTAACTATTTTGAACATAAATAGTTCATGCAATTTCAGATGAATTTTTCAAAATTACAATTGAAATTGTAACTGTGACTGGATATATGTGCACTAATTGACTGAAAGAGCACGAACTTGGCGCGATGATGCCATGTTATCGATGGAAAAATGCACGACTTTGCTGTTTTATTTTCAATGAAACAATAGAAAATACGTACTCTTTTAGTAGTACAGTTGTTATTAGTGAGAATATACTTATTTTAAGGTATTTTTGGGTTCATTGAGGTTACCTAATTTGACTAGTTTTGGAAAGTCTTGACAAGCCAAACTTGTTCTATTGGCAGATAATTTTGCTTGTTCAAATAAAATAACCCTTAATTTTTGTATTTTTTTTCTTATTTTTGAACTGTCAGGTTCAAACACTGATGACATCTATTAAGCAGGACAAGAAGCAACGAATCAAACAGAGTCAGAATCCAATTTGGCTCAGTGAGGAGAGACGCCTGGACACTGTACCCTTGTAACCTTGTACGGTGTCTCAACACGCACTGGCGAAAAAAAAAAAATTCTCATGGCATCTTACATGGCAACAGCTGTTTCTAAGGGACGTGGGTCGTAAACAGCTTTGCCTTTGATTACAACAGTTCAAAGAAAAGGGTTAGGGTTAGCTACTATTTTTGACTTGTTTTGGAAAGTCTTGACAAGCCAAATTTTCTTGTTCTATTGGCACATTATTTTTGCTTAGTTCAAATAAAATACCCCTCATTTTTGTATTTTCTTTTCTTGTTTTTGAACTGTCAGGTTCAAACACTGATGACATCTATTAAACAGGACAAGAAGCAACGAATCAAACAGAGACAGAATCCAATTTGGCTCACTGAGGAGAGACGCCTGGACACTGTACCCTTATACCCTTGTACGGTGTCTCAACACGCTCTGGCGGAAAAAAAAAAAAATTCTCATGGCATCTTACATGGCAACAGCTGTTTCTAAGGGACGTGGGTCGTAAACAGCTTTGTCTTTGATTATAACAGTTCAAAGAAAAGGGTTAGGGTTAGGGTTAGCTACTAATTTGACTTGTTTTGGAAAGTCTTGACAAGCCAAATTTTCTTGTTCTATTGGCAGATAATTTTGCTTGTTCAAATAAAATACCCTTCATTTTTGTATTTTTTTTCTTATTTTTGAACTGTCAGGTTCAAACACTGATGACATCTATTAAACAGGACAAGAAGAAACGAATCAAACAGAGACAGAATCCAATTTGGCTCAGTGAGGAGAGACGCCTGGACACTGTACCCTTGTACCCTTGTACAGTGTCTCAACACGCTCTGGCGGAAAAAAAAAAAAAATTCTCATGGCATCTTACATGGCAACAGCTGTTTCTAAGGGACGTGGGTCGTAAACAGCTTTGCCTTTGATTATAACAGTTCAAAGAAAAGGGTTAGGGTTAGGGTTAGCTACTAATTTGACTTGTTTTGGAAAGTCTTGACAAGTCAAATGTTCTTGTTCTGTTGGCAGATAATTTTGCTTAGTTCAAATAAAATACCCCTCATTTTTGTATTTTTTTTTTCTTGTTTTTGAACACGGACTTTTTACGGTGTACACTTCCTTGCTTGTGTGTGGGTGTTAATAAAATGTTGAAGAAGTGATGCGGCGTAATGGAATAGTGGGCCATCTGCTGGCATGTTTATTGCTCTCGTTTCCAGCGCCGGCATCTATTCACGCTCGTCTTGTTTGCACGTGTCCGCTGTCATCTCCGGGTGCTCGTCTCCCACTGGCTGGGGTCTTTGGCGCAGAGGCCATCCGAGGCAGAGGCTTACAGTGCGTTTCATGCTTAATTCCATGTCAATTAGCGGTGAGCCGTTACCTTCCCTCCAGCCAAAAAAGAGCAAAGAGACGGAGAAAGAAACACAAGCCCACAGAAATGGCGGGGCTCTTGACAGGCGCGGCGTTCAATCATTTATCCGGAGGCCCCGCGGCCACGGAGCCCTGTCAACAAACATTCCATTGAAATCATATCAAGCCTCCTTTCTTGTACTCTTCCCCGCGCCTGCCTCTTTTATCGCTTCCATTCTTCCTCCCGCCGTGTGTCTTCCTCACCCACCTTCAGTCGTCTTTCTTCCGCCTCCTCAAGCTCACCCCCGCCCACTCTCGCCCCTTTGGGGCCCCAGAAGTGGGGTTTCTTTCAGTTACCCTCCATCCCAGAGTGCTACTTTAAGCCGTTTGTACTTGACATGTATTCACAAGTATGTACACCATGTTGCAATACAAGTGTTATTTTTTTGTTATTCCACACGGAATTACGCATAATTTATATCTGTAAATTATTGGACCACGTACAGTTATGTCCAGAAGTATATGGACAGAAGGGTTGTCTCGATATCAATATTTTGGTACCAAAATGTATTTCGATTCTTTTCAATACATTTCTAAAAACATGTTTTATATACTAGTTTTTTCAAAATAGCCACCCTTTGCTCTGATTACTGCTTTGCGCACTCTTGGCATTCTCTCCATGAGCTTCGAGAGGTATCCTGAAATGGTGTTCACTTCACAGGTGTGCATTGGTGCCGGTGCCGGTGCCGGTGCCGGTGCCAGTACAAAATACTTTTCAATACATTTCTAGATAAAGGGGACCATGAAAAAATTTCATTATTGGCTTTATTTTAACAAAAAAATCTTAAGGTACATTAAACATATGTTTATTATTTCAATTTTGTCCTTAAATAAAATACTGAAAATACTAGACAACTTGTCTTTTAGTAGTAAATAAACAAACAAAGGCTTATAATTTAAAAATACTAAACTATTCCAACCTTTTCATTTTTGCCAGATTTTTAGTAAAGCACTTGTTTTTTGGTGGCATTATGTAGTAAATTGGCTTGTTTTAGTAGCAGCAAACATCCCATAATATTCGGAAATAACTAAAAACATGTTTAATTTTGTAGTTTCTTCAAAATAACCACCCTTTGCTCTGATTACTGCTTTGAGCACTCTTGGCATTCTCTCCATGAGCTTCAAGAGGTAGTCACCTGAAATGGTTTTCACTTCACAGGTGTGCTTTGGTGCCGGTGCCGGTACAAAATACTTTTCAATACATTTCTAGATAAAGGGGACCATGAACAAAATGGCATTATTGTCTTTATTTTAACAAGAAATCTTACGGTATATTAAACATATGTTTATTATTGCAATTTTGTCATTAAATAAAATACTGAAAATACTAGACAACTTTTATTTTATCAGTAAGTAAACAAACAAAGGCTCCTAATTTAAAAAATAGTAAACTATTGCAACCTTTTAATTTTTGCCAGATTCAGGTTTTTAGTAAAGCACTTTTTTTTGCTGGCATTATGTAGTAAATTGGCTTGTTTTAGTAGCAGCAAAACATCCCATAATATTCGTAAAAAACTAAAAACATGTTTAGTTTTCTAGTTTCTTCAAAATAGCCACCCTTTGCTCTGATTACTGCTTTGAGCACTCTCGGCATTCTCTACATGAGCTTCAAGAGGGAGTCACCTGAAATGGTATTCACTTCACAGGTGTGCTTTGGTGCCGGTGCCGGTGCCGGTACAAAATACTTTTCAATACATTTCTAGATAAAGGGGACCACGAAAAAATGTCATTATTGGCTTAATTTTAACAAAAAAATCTTAAGGTACATTAAACATATGTTTATTATTTCAATTTTGTCCTTAAATAAAATACTGAAAATACTAGACAACTTGTCTTTTAGTAGTAAATAAACAAACAAAGGCTTATAATTTAAAAATACTAAACTATTCCAACCTTTTCATTTTTGCCAGATTTTTAGTAAAGCACTTGTTTTTTGCTGGCATTATGTAGTAAATTGGCTTGTTTTAGTAGCAGCAAACATCCCATAATATTCGGAAATAACTAAAAACATGTTTAATTTTGTAGGTTCTTCAAAATAACCACCCTTTGCTCTGATTACTGCTTTGCGCACTCTTGGCATTCTCTCCATGAGCTTCAAGAGGTAGTCACCTGAAATGGTTTTCACTTCACAGGTGTGCATTGGTGCCGGTGCCGGTGCCGGTACAAAATAATTTTCAATACATTTCTAGATAAAGGGGACCACGAAAAAAATAGCATTATTGTCGTTATTTTAACAAAAAATCTTAAGGTACGTGAAACATATGTTTATTATTTAAATTTTGTCCTTAAATAAAATACTAAAAATACTAGACAACTTGTCTTTTAGTAGTAAATAAACAAACAAAGGCTTATAATTTAAATATACTAAACTATTCCAACCTTTTCATTTTTGCCAGATTTTTAGTAAAGCACTTTTTTTTTGCTGGCATTATGTAGTAAATTGGCTTGATTTAGTAGCTGCAAACATCCCATAATATTCGGAAATAACTAAAAACATGTTTAATTTTGTAGTTTCTTCAAAATAACCACCCTTTGCTCTGATTACTGCTTTGAGCACTCTTGGCATTCTCTCAATGAGCTTCAAGAGGTAGTCACCTGAAATGGTTTTCACTTCACAGGTGTGCTTTGGTGCCGGTGCCGGTGCCGGTACAAAATACTTTTCAATACATTTCTAGATAAAGGGGACCATGAACAAAATGGCATTATTGTCTTTATTTTAACAAAAAATCTTACGGTATATTAAACATATGTTTATTATTGCAATTTTGTCCTTAAATAAAATACTGAAAATACTAGACAACTTGTCTTTTATTAGTAAGTAAACAAACAAAGGCTTCTAATTTAAAAATACTAAACTATTCCAACCTTTTCATTTTTGCCAGAATCAGATTTTTAGTAAAGCACTTTTTTTTTTGCTGGCATTATGTAGTAAATTGGCTTGTTTTAGTAGCAGCAAACATCCCATAATATTCGGAAATAACTAAAAACATGTTTAATTTTGTAGTTTCTTCAAAATAACCACCCTTTGCTCTGATTACTGCTTTGAGCACTCTTGGCATTCTCTCCATGAGCTTCAAGAGGTAGTCACCTGAAATGGTTTTCACTTCACAGGTGTGCTTTGGTGCCGGTGCCGGTGCCGGTACAAAATACTTTTCAATACATTTCTAGATAAAGGGGACCACGAAAAAATGTCATTATTGTCTTTATTTTAACCAAAAATCTTAGGGTACATTAAACATATGTTTATTATTGCAGTTTTGTCCTTAAATAAAATACTGAAAATACTAGACAACTTTTATTTTATCAGTAAGTAAACAAACAAAGGCTCCTAATTTAAAAAATAGTAAACTATTGCAACCTTTTAATTTTTGCCAGATTCAGATTTTTAGTAAAGCACTTTTTTTTGCTGGCATTATGTAGTAAATTGGCTTGTTTTAGTAGCAGCAAAACATCCCATAATATTCGTAAAAAACTAAAAACATGTTTAGTTTTCTAGTTTCTTCAAAATAGCCACCCTTTGCTCTGATTACTGCTTTGCACACTCTTGGCATTCTCTCCATGAGCTTCAGGAGGTAGTCACCTGAAATGGTTTTCACGTCACAGGTGTGCATTGGTGCCGGTGCCGGTACAAAATACTTTTCAATACATTTCTAGATAAAGGGGACCATGAAAAAAATAGCATTATTGTCTTTATTTTAACAAAAAAATCTTACGATATATTAAACATATGTTTATTATTGCAATTTTGTCCTTAAATAAAATACTGAAAATACTAGACAACTTGTCTTTTATTAGTAAATAAACAAACAAAGGCTTCTAATTTAAAAAATACTAAACTATTCCAACCTTTTAATTTTTGCAAGATTTTTAGTAAAGCACTTGTTTTTTGCTGGCATTATGTAGTAAATTGGCTTTTTTTAGTAGCAGCAAACATCCCATAATGTTCGGAAATAACTAAAAACATGTTTAATTTCTAGTTTCTTCAAAATAACCACCCTTTACTCTGATTACTGCTTTGCACACTCTTGGCATTCTCTCCATGAGCTTCGAGAGGTAGTCACTTGAAATGGTTTTCACTTCACAGGTGTGCTTTTAATGTATTTTGATACTTTTTGATACTTTTCTAAATAAAGGGGACCACGAAAAAATGGCATTATTGTCTTTATTTTAACAAAAAATCTTAAGGTACATTAAACATATGTTTATTATTTCAATTTTGTCCTTAAATAAAATACTGAAAATACTAGATAACTTGTCTTTTAGTAGTAAATAAACAAACAAAGGCTTATAATTTAAAAATAGCAAACTATTCCAACTTTTTCATTTTTGCCAGATTCAGATTTTTAGTAAAGCACTTTTTTTTTTGCTGGCATTATGTAGTAAATTGGCTTTTTTTAGTAGCAGCAAACATCCCATAATATTGGGAAATAACTAAAAACATGTTTAATTTTCTAGTTTCGTCAAAATAACCACCCTTTGCTCTGATTACTGCTTTGCACACTCTTGGCATTCTCTCCATGAGCTTCAAGAGGGAGTCACCTGAAATGGTTTTCACTTCACATGTGTGCTTTGGTGCCGGTGCCGGTGCCGGTACAAAATACTTTTCAATACATTTCTAGATAAAGGGGACCACGAAAAAATGGCATTATTGTGTTTATTTTAACAAAAAATCTTAGGGTACATCAAACATATGTTTATTATTGCAATTTTGTCCTTAAATAAAATACTGAAAATACTAGACAACTTGTCTTTTATTAGTAAATAAACAAACAAAGGCTTCTAATTTGAGAGCGTTTCAGTGTTATAACTTCACCTTTGTCTTTAATTTTTAGACCAAAATGTGTCCATTCTCCTTTTTCTGTCTACACACTGTGTCTGCCTGTAAGTACTCTGTGTGTGTGCGCTGCCGAAGATGCTCCTCTGCTTGTAAAACCCGCAGTGTCACGACGTGATGACGCGGCGTCATGCCCGTTATAAAACAAATTTCTGCGAACCGGTACTTTTGAAACAGAGTATAGTACCGTGTTTGATTCATCAGCACCGGTATACCATACAACACGAAAGAACAATGAGATTATTTTTTGTTCAAATAAAGACAATAATGGCATTTTTTCGCGGTCCCCTTTATTTAGAAAAGTATCAAAAAGTATCAAAATACATTAAAAGCACACCTGTGAAGTGAAAACCATTTCAGGTGACTACCTCTCGAAGCTCATGGAGAGAATGCCAAGAGTGTGCAAAGCAGTAATCAAAGTAAAGGGTGGTTATTTTGAAGGAACTAGAAATTAAACATGTATTTAGTTATTTCACTTTTTTTTTTGTTAAGTACATAACTCCACATGTGTTCATTCATAGTTTTGATGCCTTCAGTGACAATCTACAATGTAAATAGTCATGAAAATAAAGAAAACACGTTGAATGAGAAGGTGTGTCCAAACTTTTGGCCTGTACTGTATATATATATATATATATATATATATGTATATATATATATATATATATATATATATATATCCTCATGACCCCAAAAGGGACAAGTGTTAGAAAATAGATGGATTTTTTATATATATATATATATATATATATGTATATATATATATTATATTTATTTATTTATTCATATATATAAACATATATATATATATATATATATATATATATATATATATATATATATATATATATATATATATATATATATATATATATATATATATATATATATATGTATATATGTATATATATATATATATATATCCCCGCAACCCCAAAAGGGACAAGTGTTAGAAAAAAGATGGATATTTATATATATATATATATATATATATATATATATATATATATATATATATATCCCCGCAACCCCAAAAGGGACAAGTGTTAGAAAAAAGATGGATATTTATATATATATATATATATATATATATATATATATATATATATATATATATATATATATATATATATATATATATATATATATATCTATACATATATACATATATATATATATATATATATATATATATATATATATATATATATATATATATATATATGTTTATATGTTTATATATGAATAAATAAATAAATATAATATATATATACATATCTATATATATATATATATATATATATATATATATAAATATATACATAATATATATATATATATATGTATATATATATATATATATATGTATATATATATATATATATATATATATATATATATATATATATATATATATATATATATATACACACATATATATATATATGTATATATATATATATATATATTTTATATATATATATATATATATATATATATATATATATATATATATATATATATATATATATATATATATATATATATATATATATATATATAACCTAATGTTGGATTATTTCAATACTTTTATAAGAATATGTATCGGAAATTAATGTAATAATGTTTGGTAATAACCATAATAACTGTATTTGTGTATTTTATTGTTGATTAATCAAAATTGGGTGTGCCGTTTATTTAGGCCTGAATGGTTTGCTGTGAATAAAATAGTAAATGAAGATGCAATCCAGGCTCTTCCGCGCTGCGTCATTCAACTCGGTACAACATGAGCATGGAAACAGGAGTGCAGAACAGTCTCATCCCATTAACAAACAATTATTTATTTGATATTTGATTTCTCCTCTAGTCGAGGAAATGTAGTCGGCTGATACTGCGAGTGAATTGAATGTTTGTGTTGAGTAGAATATTACAATATAGATATTGATGTCAGATAAAGACATATTTCATGTTTCCATACAAGGGAGGGACAGCTTCATAGTTTTTTTTTGTTTTTTTAATCACATTTTCCAACACAAAGACAACGTGATATATTATTGCAGATGGCTATAATACCATGTAATTATGATAGATGAATAAATATATACGGTACGTGACTCTTCTATGTGGGAAATGTGCTGATGCGGGATGTTTTCCAGGTAAAGGTGGACAGAGGCCAAATCTGTGTTTTTATTTCCCCTTCTTTTTTTTCCCCTCCCCTGAATGCGTCCTGCTGGAGGCTACAAACATTGATGTGGAGTACGGGGAGAGAGATAGATAGAAGAAGCATAAAGAGTAGATGAATCTTCCTTCCGCTCCGTCCTCTCCCCCGTGCATTCGTCCCGCGAGGAGCCCTCAACTCACCTGGGCCTCGCCCGGCGGAAGACGGGCGTCATAAATAAATGCATCGCCTTAATTATTAAAGACAGCCTAAACGAAGATAGACGCCGTCCTCCGAAGGCGTTTCATCCGCACTAGCATGTTGTTGTCGTGGTATCGGCCCTGCAATTACAGTCTCTCAGACGTGGCCCCTGTTTACCCGCCCCATCCCCCGCTTGCTCACGTTTGGGAGCCCGAGGAGGACGTCTTCTCCACCTGCAGTCACGCCTCCGAGATGAGGCGTGATTACACCACGGCCCCAATGAAAAGGGATCAAAGGGCATATTTGAATATGTGCTGTCTGGGCCCTGGTGGTGGGCTCTGGTGGGCGAGCATTCTTACTCAGCACCGACACAGCGGAGGAGATCAAGAATCAACAATCAGTGCAAGTTAGAACTTTTGACTGCGCAAAAGCAAAGTTAAATCTCCACAAAAACAGTATTTTTCTTTACAAATCCCAAATCCAGTAAAGTTGGCACGATGTGTAATTTGTAAATAAAAACAGAATACAAAGATTTGTGAATCTCTTACAACTTATATTCAATTGAACATACTGCAAAGACAATATATTTAATGTTCACATTAAGAAACATTTTTTTTGTTGCAAATAATCAATAACTTCGAATTTAATGGCAGCAACACATTGCAAAAAAGTTGTCTCAGGGGCATTTTTAATAATAATAATAGATGTTATTTGTAAAAAGCACTTTACATTGAGTAAACAACCTCAAAGTGCTACAGTGTATTAAAAAAAAAAAAATTAAAAAAAAAAGATAATAAAAAAAATTAAAAATAAATAAAAACTAGAACAGCCAAATAGCTAAAACTAGTATGCATACATCTAAAAAAAAAAGGCTTTTTTAAAAAGATGGGTTTTTAAGTCTTTTTTAAAAGCATCCACGGTCTGTGGTGCCCTCAGGTGGTCAGGGAGAGTGTTCCACAGACTGGGAGCGGCGGAGCAGAAAGCCCGGTCTCCCATTGTTCGTAGCTTTGTCCTCAGAGGTTGGAGGAGGTTAGCCTGTCCGGAGCGGAGGTGTCGTGTGGAGGATTTGGGGGTACCACTGTGTTACATGGCCTTTCCTTTTAACAACACTCAGTAAAATAAAGTGGCAATGTTACGTTAATGAAAGTTTTAATATTAAGGGGCATGTAGTTTGACAAGAATGGTCTACATGAGACAATTATGTTATTGTACAAAAATAAATGTGTAAGTTTATAAAGATAAAGTACTATAATGTAGAAAAAGAGTGGTAATTATGCAAGAATAAAAGTTCCAATACGTGAAAAAAAGAGCATTATTGCACGAAAATACATGTGTAATTTTACAAAAATTAATTAGTAACAAAATGTGGACTAAAGAAATAATTAAGTCATTTTAAGCAGAAAAAAAATTGAATTTTTTAACAATAAAATTGTCAATTTCTGAGAAAAAGTCAACAAAAACAAAAAATGTTTTTTTTGTATGAGACTAAAAAATCATGTGTAAAAAAAGTGAATAAAATGGGGATACTATAAGAAAAAAATAAAAAATATAAAGTGTTAATGTTACTTTAATGAAAGATGTAATATCAAGGGTCTACATGGAAAAATCATGTTATTGTACAAAAATAAATGTGTAAGTTTATAAAGATAAAGTACTATAATGTGGGAAAAGAGTGGTAATTAAAATGAAAGAAACAGAACACCTTCATGTTGCTTCCCATCCTACACAGTGGAGTTTTACAAGCTTGGTAGGTCAAAGACAGCTTTTGTCTTCTCGCTGGGAACTCATTTCAACACAAAGTTTTGTGATAACTTAGATACAATTATTCTGACATGAACACTGACTTTTTGCAGTGTAGGTGGGAAACGCACCGGTATAAGGTCAAATTTAATTTACAAGAATAAAAGTGTAAAATTAGACTTAAAAATCATGTGTAAAAAAACTAAATAAAATGGGAATACTGTAAAAAAAAAAAAAAAAAAAAGTGGCAATGTTACGTTAATGAAAGTTTTAATATTAAGGGGTATGTAGTTTGACAAGAATAAAATGGTCTATATGAGACAATTATGTTATTGTACAAAATAAATGTGTAAGTTTATAAAGATAAAGTACTATAACGTGGAAAAAGAGTGGTAATTATGCAAGAATAAAAGTTCAAATACGTGGAAAAAAAGAGCATTATTGCACGAAAATACATTTGTAATTTTACAAAAATTAATTAGTGATAAAATGTGGACTAAACAAATAATTAAGTCATTTTAAGCAGAAAAAAATTGAATTTGTTAACAATAAAATGGTCAATTCTGTGAAAAAGTAAACAAAAACAACATTTCTTTTTGTATGTGACTAATAAATCATGTGTAAAGAACGTGAATAAAATGGGGATACTATAAGAAAAAAAGAAAAATAAAGTGGTAATGTTAATGAAAGTTGTAATATCAAGGGTCTACATGGAAAAACCATGTTATTGTACAAAATAAATGTGTAAGTTTATAAAGATAAAGTACTATAATGTGGGAAAAGAGTGGTAATTAAAATGAAAGAAACAAAACACCTTCATGTTGCTTCCCATCCTACACAGTGGAGTTTTACAAGCTTGGTAGGTCAAAGATAGCTTGTGTCTTCTCGCCGGGAACTCATTTCAACACAAAGTTTTGGGATAACTTAGATACAATTATTCCGACATGAACACTGACTTTTTGCAGTGTAGGTGGGAAACGCACCGGTATAATGTCAAATTTAATTTACAAGAATAAAAGTGTAAAATTAGACTTAAAAATCATGTGTAAAAAAACTAAATAAAATGGGAATACTATAAAAAAATAAAAAATAAAGTGGCAATGTTACGTTAATTAAAGTTTTAATATTAAGGGGCATGTAGTTTGACAAGAATAAAATGGTCTATATGAGACAATTATGTTATTGTACAAATATAAATGTATAAGTTTATAATGATAAAGTACTATAACGTGGAAAAAGAGTGGTAATTATGCAAGAATAAAAGTTCAAATATGTGAAAAAAAGAGCATTATTGCACGAAAATACATTTGTAATTTAAGAAAAATTAATTAGTAATAAAATGTGGACTTTTTTTGTATGTGACTAAAAAATCATGTGTAAAGAAAGTGAATAAAATGGGGATACAATAAGAAAAAAAGAAAAACAAAGTGGTAATGTTACGTTAATGAAAGTTGTAATATTAAGGGTCTACATGGAAAAATCATGTTATTGTACAAAATAAATGTGTAAGTTTATAAAGATAAAGTACTATAATGTGGGAAAAGAGTGGTAATTAAAATGAAAGAAACAAAACACCTTCATGTTGCTTCCCATCCTACACAGTGGAGTTTTACAAGCTTGCTGGGTCAAAGACAGCTTTTGTCTTCTCGCTGGGAACTCATTTCAACACAAAGTTTTGGGATAACTTAGATACAATTATTCCGACGTGAACACTGACTTTTTGCAGTGTAGGTGGGAAACGCACCGGTATAAGGTCAAATTTAATTTACAAGAATAAAACTGTAAAATTAGACTTAAAAATCATGTGTAAAAAAACTAAATAAAATGGGAATACTATAAAAAAATAAAAAATAAAGTGGCAATGTTACGTTAATTAAAGTTTTAATATTAAGGGGCATGTAGTTTGACAAGAATAAAATGGTCTATATGAGACAATTATGTTATTGTACAAATATAAATGTATAAGTTTATAATGATAAAGTACTATAACGTGGAAAAAGAGTGGTAATTATGCAAGAATAAAAGTTCAAATATGTGGAAAAAAAGAGCATTATTGCACGAAAATACATTTGTAATTTAAGAAAAATTAATTAGTAATAAAATGTGGACTTTTTTTGTATGTGACTAAAAAATCATGTGTAAAGAAAGTGAATAAAATGGGGATACAATAAGAAAAAAAGAAAAACAAAGTGGTAATGTTACGTTAATGAAAGTTGTAATATTAAGGGTCTACATGGAAAAATCATGTTATTGTACAAAATAAATGTGTGAGTTTATAAAGATAAAGTACTATAATGTGGGAAAAGAGTGGTAATTAAAATGAAAGAAACAGAACACCTTCATGTTGCTTCCCATCCTACACAGTGGAGTTTTACAAGCTTGGTAGGTCAAAGATAGCTTTTGTCTTCTCGCCGGGAACTCATTTCAACACAAAGTTGTGTGATAACTTACATACAATTATTCCGACATGAACACTGACTTTTTGTTGTGTAGGTGGGAAACGCACCGGTATAAGGTCAAATTTAATTTACAAGAATAAAACTGTAAAATTAGACTTAAAAATCATGTGTAAAAAAACTAAATAAAATGGGGATACTATGAAAAAAAAGAAAAAGAAAGTGGCAATGTTACGTTAATGGAAGTTGTATTATTAAGGGACATGTAGTTTGACAAGAATAAAATGATCTACATGAGACAATTATGTTATTGTACGAAAATAAATGTGTAAGTTTATAAACATAAAGTACTATAACGTGGAAAAAGAGTGGTAATTATGCAAGAATAAAAGTTCAAATACGTGAAAAAAAAGCATTATTGCACGAAAAATACATTTGTAATTTTACAGAAATTAATTAGTAATAAAATGTGGACTAAACAAATAATTAAGTAATTTTAAGAAGAAAAAAAGTGAAAACATTTTGAATTTTTTAACAATAAAATCGTCAATTTCTGAGAAAAAGTAAACAAAAACAACAACAAAAATTTGTATGTGACTAATAAATCATGTGTAAAGAAAGTGAATAAAATGGGAATACGATAAGAAAAAAAGAAAAAGAAAGTGGTAATGTTAATGAAAGTTGTAATATCAAGGGTCTACATGGAAAAATCATGTTATTGTACAAAATAAATGTGTAAGTTTATAAAGATAAAGTACTATAATGTGGGAAAAGAGTGGTAATTAAATGAAAGAAACAGAACACCTTCATGTTGCTTCCCATCCTATACAGTGGAGTTTTACAAGCTCAAAGATAGCTTTTGTCTTCTCGCCGGGAACTCATTTCAACACAAAGTTTTTTGATAACTTAGATCCAATATTCTGACATGAACACCGACTTTTTGCAGTGTAGGTGGGAAACGCAGCGGTGTGAGGTGTCCTGGCTGGTCCATTGATCAAGTAGACGTCCCCATGACAACAGCTGGGAGGCGGTGATTGAAGTGAGCGTATCATCCAAATGATGTCAAAGCTGTTGATTTAATGTAAGGTTACATCATGGCCATGTTTCCAGTGGAAGGACAAAAACACAAAAGTGTGGCAGAGCAACACACCCCAGCAAGAAGCCAAATACGTGGACCCGGGGGATCCGCGGCGCGTTGCAACAACACACAAACCAGACCTCTGCCATCCAAGAAGGGGCTCCCGGGAAGCGGCGAGGAAAAGCGTCTGATTAATGCACAATTAGCGGTGTGTTGTGTCAGTTAACAGGATGGGCCGATGGAGTCTGCCGCCGCAGCGACGAGTGTGTTAAAGCTCTCTCGGCGCCTTTCCAGCTGGCCCCCGCGCTCATCTCTGGGACGCCTCGGCTTCCCGTGCCAGCTGGCAGCCACCGCACAGCGCCGCCTTCCTTCATGACAGGCGTCTCCTGAAAAACTTGAGGGAAAAAACCTGGTGGTCCTTGAATGCTCCTTTCACGCCGTGCACAAAAAATACAAATCAAACGCACCTTTTCGTGTGTTTTTTTTCCCGCCAAGGACATTCAGGGGGAAAGTTGGAAAAGTTGATTGTGACTGACGCCCTGAAACATGATTACTTCCTCAGCACGCCATTAACATTTCTACAAACCTCAGACAGAAAACATCATCCTGTGTCTTTCTGTATTTACAAATTGTTTTTCCCTCTAATTCACTGGTGTCAAACTCAAGGCCCGGGGGCCAGATGTGGCCCGCCACTTCATTTTATTTGGCCCTCGAAATCCTGGAAATAATATCAATAAAGTAATGTAACTTTTCTTGTTTGTGAATGATTGAGCATTTCATGGAAGCTGTTTTTATACCAAATCATGGCACCCACCTGTTCCCAAATAGCCTGTGGGATGTTCCAAATAAGTGTTTGTTGAGCATTCCTCAACTTTCTCAGTCTTTTTTGCCACTTGTGCCAGCTTTTTTGAAACATGTTGTAGGCATCAAATTCCAAATGAGCTAATATTGTTTTAAATGAACAACGTTTTCCAGTTTGAACAATAAATATCTTGTCTTTGCAGTCTATTTAATTGAATATAAGTTGAAAAGGATTTGCAAATCATTGTATTCTGTTTGTATTTACCATTTACACATTGTGACAACTTCACTGGTTTTGGGGTTTGTAGAATGTGACAAAAAACATTTAATTTACAAGAATAAAAGTGTAAAATGAGACTAAAAAATCATGTGTAAAAAAAGTGAATACAATGGGGATACTATAACCAAAAAAAGAAGAATAAAGTGGCAATGTTAAAGTAATAAAAGTTGTAATATTAAGGGACATGTAGTTTGACAAGAATAAAATGGTCTACATAGGACAATTATGTTATTGTACAAAAAAATAAGTAAGTTTATAAAGATAAAGTACTATAATGTGGGAAAAGAGTGGTAATTATGCAAGAATAAAAGTTCAAATAACGTGAAAATAGAGCATTATTGCACGAAAATACATTTGTAATTTTACAAAAATTAATTAGTAATAAAATGTGGACTAAACAAATAATTAAGTCATTTTAAGCAGGAAAAAAAAGTGAAAAAAAATGGAATTTTTAGACAATAAAATCATTAAAAATAAGTATAAAGTGGTCATGTTACAGTAATAAAAGTTGTAATATTAAGGGACACGTAGTTTAAAAAGAATAAAATGATCTACATGAGACAATTATGTTAATGTACAAAAATAAATGTGTAAGTTTATAAAGATAAAGTACTATAACATGGAAAAAGAGTGGTAATTATGCAAGAATAAAAGTTCAAATTACGTGAAAATAGAGCATTATTGCACGAAAATACATTTGTAATTTTACAAAAATTAATTAGTAATAAAATGTGGACTAAACAAATAATTAAGTCATTTTAAGCAGGAAAAAAAGTGAAAAAAAATGGAATTTTATGACAATAAAATCGTAAAAAATAAGTATAAAGTGGCCATGTTACAGTAATAAAAGTTGTAATATTAAGGGACATGTAGTTTGACAAGAGTAAAATGGTCTACATGAGACAATTATGTTACTGTACAAAAATAAATGTGTAAGTTTATAAAGATAAAGTACTATAATGTGGGAAAAGAGTGGTAATTATGCAAGAATAAAAGTTCAAATTACGTGAAAATAGAGCATTATTGCACGAAAATACATTTGTAATTTTACAAAAATTAATTAGTAATAAAATGTGGACTAAACAAATAATTAAGTCATTTTAAGCAGGAAAAAAAGTGAAAAAAAATGGAATTTTATGACAATAAAATCGTAAAAAATAAGTATAAAGTGGTCATGTTACAGTAATAAAAGTTGTAATATTAAGGGACATGTAGTTTGACAAGAGTAAAATGGTCTACATGAGACAATTATGTTATTGTACAAAAATAAATGTGTAAGTTTATAAAGATAAAGTACTATAACATGGGAAAAGAGTGGTAATTATGCAAGAATGAAAGTTCAAATTACGTGAAAATAGAGCATTATTGCACGAAAATACATTTGTAATTTTACAAAAATTAGTTAGTAATAAAATGTGGACTAAACAAATAAAGTAATTTTAAGCAGGAAAAAAAGTGAAAAAAAATGGAATTTTATGACAATAAAATTGTAAAAAAGAAGTATAAAGTGGTCATTTTACAGTAATAAAAGTTGTAATATTAAGGGACATGTAGTTTGACAAGAATAACATGGTCTACATGAGACAATTATGTTATTGTACAAAAATAAATGTGTAAGTTTATAAAGATAAAGTACTATAATGTGGGAAAAGAGTGGTAATTATGCAAGAATAAAAGTTAAAATCACGTGAAAAAAGAGCATTATTGCACGAAAATACATTTGTAATTTTACAAAATGTAGTTAGTAAAAAAATGTGGACTAAACAAATAATTAAGTCATTTTAAGCAGGAAGAAAAGTGAAAAAAATTGAATTGTATGACAATAAAATCATACAAAATAAGTATAAAGTGGTCATGTTACAGTAATAAAAGTTGTAATATTAAGGGACATGTAGTTTAAAAAGAATAAAATGGTCTACATGAGACAATTATGTTATTGTACAAAAATAAATGTGTAAGTTTATAAAGATAAAGTACTATAATGTGGGAAAAGAGTGGTAATTATGCAAGAATAAAAGTTAAAATCACGTGAAAAAAGAGCATTATTGCACGAAAATACATTTGTAATTTTACAAAATGTAGTTAGTAAAAAAAATGTGGACTAAACAAATAATTAAGTCATTTTAAGCAGGAAAAAAAGTGAAAAAAATTGAATTGTATGACAATAAAATCATAAAAAATAAGTATAAAGTGGTCATGTTACAGTAATAAAAGTTGTAATATTAAGGGACATGTAGTTTGACAAGAATAAAATGGTCTACACGAGACAATTATGTTATTGTACAAAAATAAATAAGTAAGTTTATAAAGATAAAGTACTATAATGTGGGAAAAGAGTGGTAACTATGCAAGAATAAAAGTTCAAATTACGTGAAAATAGAGCATTATTGCACGAAAATACATTTGTAATTTTACAAAAATTAGTTAGTAATAAAATGTGGATTAAACAAATAATTAAGTAATTTTAAGCAGAAAAAAAGTGAAAAAAAAATGGAATTTTATGACAATAAAATCGTAAAAAAGAAGTATAAAGTGGTCATTTTACAGTAATAAAAGTTGTAATATTAAGGGACATGTAGTTTGACAAGAATAAAATGGTCTACATGAGACAATTATGTTATTGTACAAAAATAAATGTGTAAGTTTATAAAGATAAAGTACTATAATGTGGGAAAAGAGTGGTAATTATGCAAGAATAAAAGTTCAAATTACGTGAAAATAGAGCATTATTGCACGAAAATACATTTTTAATTATACAAAAATTAGTTTGTAATAAAATGTGGACTAAACAAATAATTAAGTCATTTTAAGCAGGGGGAAAAAAGTGGAAAAAAATGGAATTTTATGACAATAAAATCATAAATAATAAGTATAAAGTGGTCATGTTACAGTAATAAAAGTTGTAATATTAAGGGACATGTAGTTTGACAAGAATAAAATGGTCTACATGAGACAATTATGTTATTGTACAAAAACAAATGTGTAAGTTTATAAAGATAAAGTACTATAATGTGGGAAAAGAGTGGTAATTATGCAAGAATAAAAGTTCAAATTACGTGAAAATAGAGCATTATTGCACGAAAATACTTTTGTAATTTTAAAAAAATTGATTAGTAATAAAATGTGGACTAAACAAATAATTAAGTCATTTTAAGCAGGAAAAAAAAGTGAAAAAAAATGGAATTTTATGACAATAAAATCATTAAAAATAAGTATAAAGTGGTCATGTTACAGTAATAAAAGTTGTAATATTAAGGGACATGTAGTTTGACAAGAATAAAATGGTCTACATGAGACAATTATGTTATTGTACAAAAACAAATGTGTAAGTTTATAAAGATAAAGTACTATAATGTGGGAAAAGAGTGGTAATTATGCAAGAATAAAAGTTCAAATAACGTGAAAATAGAGCATTATTGCACGAAAATACATTTGTAATTTTACAAAAATTAGTTAGTAATAGAATGTGGACTAAACCAATAATTAAGTAATTTTAAGCAGAAAAAAAGTGAAAAAAAAAAAGGAATTTTATGACAATAAAATCGTAAAAAAGAAGTATAAAGTGGTCATTTTAAGGTAATAAAAGTTGTAATATTAAGGGACATGTAGTTTGACAAGAATAAAATGGTCTACATGAGACAATTATGTTATTGTACAAAAATAAATGTGTAAGTTTATAAAGATAAAGTACTATAACGTGGGAAAAGAGTGGTAATTATGCAAGAATAAAAGTTAAAATCACGTGAAAAAAGAGCATTATTGCACGAAAATACATTTGTAATTTTACAAAAATTATTTAGTAATAAAATGTGGACTAAACAAATAATTAAATAATTTTAAGCAGAAAAAAAAGTGAAAAAAAATGGAATTTCATGACAATAAAATCGTAAATTTCTGAGAAAAAGTAAAAAAACATTTGTATTTTTATTTATTTTTTGTATGTGTATGTGTGTGTGTGTGTGGGGGGGATTTTCCTGAATCAACTCCTAATTTTAAACATTGCATATTTAACAAGAAAAGTTGAGATTTAACTAGAATTTGAATGCAATGAGAAAAATATGCAACTTTGTGAGAATAAATTAATGAGATAATGAGAATAAAACAATAATAAAATCATATAGGGAACAGACAGTTGAAAATTCACGGGAATAATTTTAGGATGTGATAGGAAAAATGTATTTTACAAGAATAAAAGTGTAAAATGAGACAAAAAAATCATGTGTAAAAAAGTGACTAAAATGGGGATACTATGAGAAAAGAAGAAAAATAAAGTTAATGAAAGTTGTAATATTAAGGGACATGTAGTTTGACAAGAATAAAATGGTCTGCATGAGACAATTATGTTATTGTACAAAAATAAATGTGTAAATTTATAAAAATAAAGTACTATAACTGGAAAAAGAGTGGTAATTATGCAAAGAATAAAAGTTCAAATAACATGAAAAAAGAGCATTATTGCACGAAAATACATTTGTAATTTTACAAAAAACAATTAGTAATAAAATGTGGACAAAACAATTAATTAAGTAATTTTAAGCAGGAAAAAAAGTGAAAAAAAACCCTGAAATTTTAGGGCAATAAAATCGTAAATTCTGAGAAAAAGTTTAAAAAAAATTTTTTTATTTTTTTTTGTATGTGTATGTGTGTGTGTAGGGGGTTTTCCTGAATGAACTCTTAATTTTAAACATTGCATATTTAGCAAGCAAAATTAAGATTTGACTAGAATTTGAATGCAATGAACATCATTTGCAAATTTGTGAGAATAAATTAATGAGATAATGAGAATAAGACAGTAATAAAATATAATAAAATCAATAGGGAAGTTGAAAATTCACAGGAACAATTTTAGAATGTGACAGGGAAAAAAATGTAATTTACAAGAATACAATTGTAAAATGAGACTTAAAAACATGTGTAAAAAAAGGGAATAAAATGGGGATACTATAAGAAAAATATAATACAATCATATAGGGAACAGACAGTTGAAAATTCACGGGAACAATTTTAGAATGTGGCAGGAAAAATAAATTTCACAAGAATAAACATGTAAATGAGACAAACAAATCATGTGGAAAAAAAGTGAATAAAATGGGGATACTATAAGAAAAAATTAAAAATAAAGTGGTAATGTTACGTTAATGAAATTTGTAATATTAAGGGACATTTTGTGGTCTACATGGAAAAAATCATGTTATTGTACAAAAACAAATGTGTAAGTTTATAAAGCTAAAGTACTATAATGTGGGAAAAGAGTGATAATTCTGCAAGATTAAAGTCATTGTAAGAACATTGTCATTTGACAAGAATGCCTACACTAGACAGGAATTTGCACACAAACCCACTCAGGCCTAAAAAAAGAAAAAAGAGGTAATCCAGTTACGGAGCAAAAAAGAATAACCAGAACAATTTGAATGTGTTGCATAATTAGGACTAAGCAGAAATAGCAGCGCAGCTTCTGTGACTCACTGGCGTCTTTTCAGCCTTCAAATTGAACTTTTGGCAATGTGCTGCGAGATCTGCCCGCGGTCTGCCAAAATGCAAAAAAAATAAAAAATGCCCCGTGTTCTCCGTCGGGCTCTGGCGACAATTAGCGCTCCGCTGACACGCCATTCACCAGCCGACAGTCGACGGAGGACGCCAGCAGACAGCCGCCCGTCTTTGCCAAAACGCGTGGCGCTATTAGCTGCAGCGCTAAACGCTAATCCGCGCGCTTGCTACGCCCGATGCCAGGCGAGCACAATACAACACTGCAAAAAGACTGTGTTCAAAAACAAGGGAAAAAAATACAAAAATGAGGGGTATTTTATTTGAACTAAGCAAAATTATCTGCCAATAGAACAAGAAAATTTGGCTTGTCAAGACATTCCAAAACAAGTCAAATTAGCTAACTTCAATGAACCCCAAAATACCTTAAAATAAGTATATTCTCACTAATAACAAATGCACTTTTCTTGGTAGAAAAAACAAATATGAGACCTTTTTGCTCAATATGTTGAAAAATATTCTTAAATGAAATAAATGCTAGTGCCATTATCTTGACATAATGATATGCCCTCGGCATTACATTTCTTGAAACCAGCAAACTTATACTTATACTGGTTCATTGTTCTTAATGGAAAGGCAAAAAGGCAACGCTCAAGCAAATCATATTGTCTAAAAATGCATTTTTTATAAGTTGAATATAAGTTGAAAAGGATTAGCAAATCATTGTATTTTGTTTTTATTTACCATTTACACAGTGTTACAACTTCACTGGTTTTGGGGTTTGTAGAATTCGACAGGAAAAAATTTAATTTACAAGAATAAAAAGTGTAAAATGAGACTAAAAAATCATGTGTAAAAAAAGTGAATACAATGGGGATACTATAACAAAAAAAGAAGAATAAAATGGTCATGTTACAGTAATAAAAGTTGTAATATTAAGGGACATGTAGTTTGACAAGAATAAAATGGTCTATACGAGACAATTATGTTATTGTACAAAAACAAATGTGTAAGTTTATAAAGATAAAATACTATATAGTGGGAAAAGAGTGGTAATTATGCAAGAATAAAAGTTCAAATTACGTGAAAATAGAGCATTATTGCACGAAAATACATTTGTAATTTTACAAAAATTAGTTTGTAATAAAATGTGGACTAAACAAATAATTAAGTAATTTTAAGCAGAAAAGAAGTGAAAATTTTTTTTAATTTTATGACAATAAAATCGTAAAAAGGAAGTATAAAGTGGTCATTTTACAGTAATAAAAGTTGTAATATTAAGGGACATGTAGTTTGACAAGACTAAAATAGTCTACATGAGACAATTATGTTATTGTACAAAAATAACTAAGTAAGTGCATAAAGATAAAGTACTATAATGTGGGAAAAGAGTGGTAATTATGCAAGAATAAAAGTTCAAATCACGTGAAAAAAGAGTGTTATTGCACAAAAATACATTTGTAATTTTACAAAAATTAGTTAGTCATAAAATGTGGACTAAACAAATAATTAAGTCATTTTAAGCAGAAAAAAAAGTGGGAAAAAAAAAATAGAATTTTATGACAATAAAATCATACATTTCTAAGAAAAAAGTAAAAAAACATTTTTATTTTTATTTATTTTTTGTATGTGTATGTGTGTGTGTGTGTGTGTGTGTGTGTGTAGGGTAATTTCCTACATATATTCCTTGCTCTCTAATTGACTGAAAGAGCACGCACTTGGCGAGATGCTGTCATGTTATCGATGGGAAAATGCATTTTTAGACAATATGATTTGCTTGAGCGTTGCCTTTTTGCTTTTCCATTAAGAACAATAAATTAGTTTATATATATATATATATATATATATATATATATATATATATATATATATATATATATATATATATATATATTTACAGCCCGGCCCCCGGTCAATTTTTTTTTTGTAATTTTGAAGAATTTATCTGAATGTGCATGAACTATTTCTGTTTAAAAAAAATGTGTAATGTCACATGTTAAATGTTTAAATATTAACTGTCAGTTTAATTATGAGACACAATTGTGTCAAAGTCAGGATTTTTTATTTCATGCTTGAAATAAGAAATGATTACTTTAAAAAAAGTAGTTTTATACTTGTGAGTGTTGATGACACAGCTTTGCAACACTTGATATTCTAGTTTCAAGCATGTTTTACTCAATATAGGTCATCAAATCTCAGCAACAAGCTGTAATATCTTACTGAGATCATTTAGGACCAAAACACTTAAAACAAGTAAAACACTCTAACATAAAATCTGCTTATTTAGAATAATTATCTTATTAGACAGAAAATAAGTAAATATCATCCTTATTTGAGATATTTAATCTTACTTAGATTTCAGTTTTTGCAGTGTACTTACACTACACATGAACTGCAGCAGGCGGGGTGGGGGGCGGACTCTGGGGACTGGAGCGGGAGTCCCCAAGTAATTCTATCACTCCAAGAACTTGCGTGCATGCCTTACAGGTCAAACATATACAGCGGCGTCTTTACATTCAATAGGAAATCAAAATGCTCAAAGCAATCAAAAGGCGCTTCAATAACAACGGAGATAAACAACACTCATCCGGTCTAAGCTCTCTGCGGACCGACGGGAATCAAAATCCCCTTCATTACCTAGTCCATGTTTGACTCGGGGCCATCGGTAATGATCTTGAAATATTAATTTGCCTTTGTCCAGGGATTCATAAGTACAAGCCTTCTTGTTGTCTGCAGGAAGTCAACCTGAGGAGAGAAACATATAGAAGTGCATCTTCTCCAGGGACAGTACTAGCGGAAGTAAACTAGGGTATAAGGGCTGGGATTCCATTCGGTTCTTGGGGGTAACGATTCAATTATCCATTCAAAATTATTCTCTATTCAAAATCAATACTTTTTAATAACATTGGGTGCCAGTTCCATGATTAACTACATTCCTATGTCAGGATTAGCTACGTCAGTCATAATTTTACTCAAAATATGTCACTATCTTACAAGAACAAACAAAGTGGCAATATTCAATCAATCAATCAATGTTTATTTATATAACCCTAAATCACAAGTGTCTCAAAGGGCTATAACATAATAGTGTGAGAGTCTAGTCCATAGTGGATCTAACATAATAGTGTGAGAGTCTAGTCCATAGTGGATCTAACATAATAGTGTGAGAGTCTAGTCCATAGTGGATCTAACATAATAGTGTGAGAGTCCAGTCCATAGTGGATCGAGCATAATAGTGTGAGAGTCCAGTTCATAGTGGATCTAACATAATAGTGTGAGAGTCCAGTCCATAGTGGATCGAACATAATAGTGAAAGTCCAGTCCATAGTGGATCTAACATAATATTGTGAGAGTCCAGTCCATAGTGGATCTAACATAATAGTGAGAGTTCAGTCCATAGTGGATCTAACATAATAGTGTGAGAGTCCAGTCCATAGTGGATCGAACATAATAGTGAAAGTCCAGTCCATAGTGGATCTAACATAATAGTGTGAGAGTCCAGTCCATAGTGGATCTAACATAATAGTGTGAGACTCAAGACCATAGTGTATCTAACATAATAGTGTGAGAGTCCAGTCCATAGTGGATCTAACATAATAGTGTGAGAGTCCAGTCCATAGTGGATCTAACATAATAGTGTGAGAGTCCAGTCCATAGTGGATCTAACATAATAATGTGAGAGTCCAGTTCATAGTGGATCTAGCATAATAGTGTGAGAGTCCAGTCCATAGTGGATCTAACATAATAGTGAGAGTTCAGTCCATAGTGGATCTAACATAATAGCGTGAGAGTCCAGTCCATAGTGGATCTAGCATAATAGTGTGAGAGTCCAGTCCATAGTGGATCTAGCATAATAGTGTGAGAGTTCAGTCCATAGTGGATCTAACATAATAGTGTGAGAGTCCAGTCCATAGTGGATCTAACATAATAGTGAGAGTCCAGTCCATAGTGGATCTAACATAATAGTGTGAGAGTCCAGTCCATAGTGGATCTAACATAATAGTGTGAGAGTCCAGTCTATAGTGGATCTAACATAATAGTGTGAGAGTCCAGTCCATAGTGGATCTAACATAATAGTGTGAGAGTCCAGTCCATAGTGGATCTAACATAATAGTGTGAAAGTCCAGTCCATAGTGGATCTAACATAATAGTGTGAGAGTCCAGTCCATAGTGGATCTAACATAATAGTGAGAGTCCAGTCCATAGTGGATCTAACATAATAGTGAGAGTCCAGTCCATAGTGGGGCCGGCAGGAGACCATCCCGAGCCGAAACGGGTCAGCAGCGCAGAGACGTTCCCAACCGATGCACATGTGAGCGGTCCACCCCGGGTCCCGACTCTGGACAGCCAGCACTTCATCCATGGCCACCGAACCTGTGCCTCCATGAGGGAGAGGGGGGCAGAGCAGAAAAGAAAAGGCAGATCAACTGGTCTAAAAAAGGGGGTCTATTTAAAGGCTAGAGTATACAAATGAGTTTTAAGATGGGACTTAAATGCTTCTACTGAGGTAGCATCTCTAACTGTTACCAGTAGAACATTCCAGAGTACTGGAGCCCCAATAGAAAACGCTCTATAGCCCGCAGGCTTTTTTTGGGCTCTGGGAATCACTAATAAGCCGAAGTTCTTTGAGGGCAGATTTCTTGCCGGGACATATGGTACAATACAATCAGCAAGATAGGATGGAGCTAGACCGTGTAGTATTTTATACGTAAGTAGTAAAACCTTAAAGTCACATCTTAAGTGCACAGGAAGCCAGTGCAGGTGAGCCAGTATAGGCGTATTGTGAACATTTTGTGAAAAGTAATCATTTGATATGACAAATGTCACTATTTTGCATTAAAAAGTAATCATTTTACATAAAAAAAGTAATTATTTTACATTAAAAAATATATAATTTTCCGAAGAATATAAGAAATTGTTCCCAATTTTATATGAAAAAAATCAACACATTGTGAGAAAAAGACTGCTTTTTTTTGTTTGTTTATTTTTTGTTGGTAATCGGTTTTCAATCCTCATTATTTACTTAAAGTTATTACAGTATGTCCCTATATTCATTATATTCATCCATCCAACCATTTTTATTTATTTTTTGGCCTGTCCAGCTTCTCAGGCAAATCATATAGTAAATGTAGATGATCATATCTGCTGTACAAATTGACTTTACAAAAGAGAAGTGTGGGATACTTCTCTTGATATATCAAGAGAAGTATCTCAGCTCAACACAAAAAGGACATTAAGACAATTTAAAAAATGACCTTCAGTGTGTTGGTGTATCCCCGATAGAATTTCAATCCCTGCTGTAGGAACACTTGCATTCACAAATGAGGAGCTACACTTCCGTGTTTTGATACCACTGGTTTGCACAAGAACAACAAAAAATGTGTATTGTTACAATCACACTGCAAAAAGTTATTCGATTGCAATAAGAAACATACTGTATGTTTAATGTACCCTAAGATTTTTTTGTTAAAATAAAGCCAATAATGCCATTTTTTGCGGTGCCCTTTATTTAGAAAAGTATCTACAAGTCTCCCAGTCTGTGGAACGCTCTCCCTGACCACCTGAGGGCACCACAGACGGTGGATGCTTTAAAAAAAAGACTTAAAAACCCTTCTTTTAAAAAAAAAAAAAAAAAAAAAGCCTTGTTTTAGATATATGCATACTAGTTTTAGTTAATTGGCTGTTCTATTTTTTTTTTTAATCTTTTTTTTTAATTTAATTTATTTTAATACACTGTCGCACTTTGAGGTTGTTTACTCAATGTAAAATGCTTTTTACAAATAAAATGTATCATTATATTATTAATAAGTATCGAAATATATTTTGGTACCAAAATGTTGCTATGGTGACAGCCCGAGTCTCTAATAGTCACATCAATTGGTCAATTTAAGTCCTGTCTGTTGTTTAAATTGTTTTAATTTTAATAATATTTGACCTGTTGGTAGCAAACTTGATGGTGTGTTGTTCCTGCATTATTATGATCCTCAATAAGAATATGAATTATGTTTTGTATAGGGCAAGTGTCTAAAGGCAGTGTCCAGCCTCCTCTATCAAGGATAAGTAAATATCAGAGAAATCCCCAATTTAACCTTTGGCAGATGCCGTTTTTTCGCCATAAGTCACACTTTGCATTTCCCGTCCCTGCGGGATGTTGGCTGTCACACATGCAGCACGTCTGGCCTCCTTCCTCGCCGGGTCAGAGCTAGCCAAACACTAAAAGTGTCTGTCTGCGTGTGTCTGTGTGTGTGTGTGTGTGTGTGTGTGTGTGTGTGTGTGTGTGTGTGTGTGTGTGTGTGTGTGTGTGTGTGTGTTCTTGTATTTCTACCCTTCTTGAGACATCAACAAGGAAAAGTTCCGTCCATATGAGGACCGGTGAACAAGTTAGGACCGGAATCATGGTCCCAATTTGCACCCCTGGTGGTGAAATCCATCAAAACTAGGGTGGTGCCAAAAAGGTGGGATTTTTCAAATTGACTGTGTGTCGGTTTTAAAAGTGCTCCCCCTATGGTCAACATATGAAATAACAAGTGTGTGTAAAAATTTGAAGTTTTCTCCCTGTGGCCAACATAAGTGTGAGTAAGAAATTTAAATGTGCCCCCCTTGGCCAAAATGTATTAAAAAAATGAAATAAATATGTATATAGAGACATGACTTGAATTAAATAATGAAGATAAAAAACAATTACAAACAAAAAAACAAAAAAAAAATTAAAATAACTAAAATCTTACCTTTTTTATGTTTGCATAGTATGTATATATTATTAATGTTATAAATGCATTATATATATATATATATAAATATATATATATATATATATATATATATATATATATATATATATATATATATATATATATATATATATATATATATATATATATATATATATATATATCTAGAAAGGGTGGTCCTAAAGAAGTAGGCATTTTTCGGCGGTCTCGAGAAATTAACAAATAGACAAGAGCGTGTGTGTGTGTGTGTGTGTGTGTGTGTGTGTGTGTGTGTGTGTGTGTGTGTGTGTGTGTGTGTGTGTGTGTGTGTGTGTGTGTGTGTGTGTGTGTGTGTGTTTTCTTGTATTACCTTTCTTAAAACATCAAAAAGGAAAAGTACCTTCCATTTGAGGACCGGTGAACAAGTTAGGACCAAAAGCATGGTCCCCTTTGGTCAACATATGAAATAACAAGTGTGTGTAAAAATTTGAATTGTTCCCCCTATGGCCAACATATGAAATAACAAGTGTGTGTAAGAAATTTGAATGTGCCCCCTAAAAGCTTACCTTTTTTTACATTTGCATAGTACGTATGTATTATTAATGTTGTTAATGCAATTTTTTATACATCTAGAAAAGGTGGTCCTAAAGAGGTAGGTATTCTTCGGAGGTCTCAAGAAGGTAACAAATACAAGAGTGTGTTTTCTTATACAATCGGGAACAATTTCTCATATTCTCTCTGTTTCTGTAAT
>NC_084551.2:59697500-59722500 GCF_033978685.3 Nerophis lumbriciformis | reverse complement strand
GATGCAATGTCTTACTTCCCCTTCACGCGTTTTGTTTTTCAACTTCCTTGTGGGAAAAATAGCGTTTCCGGCTTGTTTATTTCAAACATGTTTTTCTTCTTTTTTTTTTGTTTAACGCTATAACATTTTATTCCTTTGGCTGAGTGTGTGCGTTACGGTGCAGCTCCTAATCTCTTTATCAAAATATGCTGCAGGTGAGACCCTCAGATTATTGTAGGTGGGAGCCTGCAGGCCACACGTCCATCCCCAAAATCCTGTCACCGTGACGTGTTTTGAGGAATTATACGCACGTGCACACACACACACACACACACATCCTGGTTATCATGACTTGTGGGAACCACCCTTTCTACAGGTTGTGGAGGCATAAAAAAAAAATGGTGTAAAATGGCATTTTCCTTGACTCAACTGTCACCTGTCCCACTAGACATAATCTTGTTCACAGATGTATAATACAAACGTACAACTCCTGACAGGAAGTGGCTATTTGTTTATAGCACATGGCACTACACATTAATGAACATATAAAATGTTAATGTGCCAGATTGTAGCCAAAGGCTAAATTCCATCTGCGGTGCCCAGCAGGATGACGGGACATAGCAGGGGTTCTTATCCTTTTGACCTCGGGACCCAACGTTTCCACTACAGAGAGGCCTGGGTACCACTCAAATATCAACACTGAATTACTAATTTTACTCTTGATTTAATCGTATTCAATAATTATAGCTAACAAATTTACAGTTTACAACCTTGTCAAATGATATGAGCATGTGTTAATCACAAAGTTTATTATTTATTGAATTCATACACCCTTGAACTTGGATCAGGTTGATTAGAAAAATAAGTACTTACCAAATATACTGCATAAGAAAGGACTCTTATGTAACTCACCAACAATACATTTATTTGTATTTTTATAATTATGTTATGATAAGATAAACCGAATTTTGTATTATGTTTCTTAACTGAACTGTCAGTACAATTTCAGTTCAAATGAAAATACACCTTCAACACTTTAGTCATAATTTTGGCGCCTAATAGGACATTAGCACCAGACTTCTTCTGTTTGTTTGATATTGAGGTGGTGACATGTCCAGGGAGTACCCAGCCTTCATCCCGAATGCCGCTGGGGTAGGCTCCAGCCCCCCCCGAGACCCCGAGAGGGACAAGCGCTGGAAAACGGATGGATGGATGGATGGATGTCATTACTGCCACACGTGGTAGAAAAGTGTATTACAACCGAGTATCGCTGCGGCCCATACGGACCACAGTTGAGAAACAGATTTATATTTAACAATAGGCCTTATGGTTAAGAAACACTGGTATATAGTACATACCATCCACCTTCAACACGGCCAGGGCTCCCACTAATTCCGCGTAATGGTGAGTTGATTTTTTAATACGGTTATTTATCTGCCACGCGTAGAAGGCATGTCCGTGAAAATAATGCTTACGCTAAACTGGTCTGGAAAAAGGTTGGGGACCTCTGATATATATATATATATATATATATATATATATATATATATATATATATATATATATATATATATATATATATATATATATATATATATAAACTAAACTACATATACAGACCTCTTGAAACTCATAGAGAGAATGCCAAGAGTGTGCAAAGCAGTAATCAGAGAAAAGGGTGGCTATTTTAAAGAAACTATATAATAAGGAATGTTTTCAGTTTTTTCACTTTTTTTTTGTTAAGTACATAACTCCACATGTGTTCATTCATAGTTTTGATGTGACAATCTACAATGTAAAACAGAGGTCCCCAAACTACGGCCCGCGGGCCGGATTCGGCCCCCCAGCATCCAAAATCCGGCCCACAGGAAGTCCCAAGTAATTTTTTTCTTTTTTTTTTCTTTTAAAAAAACTTTCCTTTCTAATCCATTTTCTACAGCTTGTTACTCTTGGTGTCTCCTTGCCGCTCAGGCAAATCATATTGTCTAAAAACGTGACATTGTTAAATGTTGATGAACATCAATGTTAATTGATGTTAAATGACAAAACGGATTATAAAGACAGAGTATATATATATATATATATATATATATATATATATATATATATATACAGCCTGGCCCCCGGCCAATTTTTTTTAACCCAATGCGGCCCCCGAGTCAAAAAGTTTGGGGACCCCTGATGTAAATAGTCATGAAAATAAAGAAAACACATTGAATGAGAAGGTGTGTCCAAACTTTTGGCCATATAAATGGCTTAAAATGGCTTTTTAAAATGTATATTCATTTTTTTTTTTTTAAACATAAGTACATTCATATATACATATATATATATACATATATATATATATATATATATATATATATATATATATATATATATATATATATATATATATATATATATATATATATATATATAACTATATATATATATATAAATGGCTTAAAGTATATTTTTAAAATGTATTTTCATAAAAAATGAATTACATGAATTACATAAATACATACATACATACATACATTTATACATTTATACATATATATATATATATATATATATATATATATATATATATATATATGTATTTATATATATATATGTATTTATACATATTTATGTGTATATATATATATATATATATATATATATATATATATATATAAAATAAATTACATAAATACATACATATATATATATACATATATATATATATATATATATATATATGTATATATATATATATATATATATATATATATATATATATATATATATATATATATATATATATATATATATATATATATATATATATATATATATATATCCATCCATCCATCCATTTTCTACCGCTTATTCCCTTTGGGGTCGCGGGGGGCGCTGGAGCCTATCTCAGCTATGTATGTATGTATGTATGTATGTATGTATTTATATAACTTTTTTTTTTTAAGGAAAATACATTTTTCAAAAGAGATTTTAGGCAACCAGAACAACCTTTTTTAACCTGTAACCTGTTTTGAAAAAGTTTAACAAGAATTAATGTACCAAAAAATATGTCGTAATGTAACGACGTGGTCGCATCGTGATGCGGATGTGGTTCTCCCAAGGATGCAGACGGCTTCGGACACAGCTTGCAGGTAGAAAAATGATTTATTTTAAATATAAATCATATGGTGAATAACAAAAAGACATGCACGTAGCACGAAAGGCAAAACAAAAGGACTAGCGTGGGAGCTAGCAGGAAAAAATAGCATAGCATGAAATCTAAGTAGTCGTTATTAGTTGTATGGGAACAAACTAGGAAGCCAGGCCGAGTGAGGCCAGGGCAAAGACTAAATAGCCCTCTGATTAGTGCCCGGGCAACAGGTGCGCGTCCTGAACACTAACCAGAGGCAGGTGAATGTAATCAGTTGACATGGCAACTGAACACAAACAAAATCAAGGTGCTGAAAACATGTGACTCAAACATAAACAAACTATGATCCGGGCAGCGGATCGTAACACGTAATGCAAGAATCCATTCGGATCGAGAATCGTGTTGAATCAAGAATCAATTCTGAATCGAATCATCATGCCTGGAATCGGAATTGGATAGAACCCAAAGTGCCCAAAGATTCACACCATTGCCAGTTTGGCGCAAATCTGGGTAAAAGTGCAAGGACAGGATTTGGTTGTCTTATTTTCAACATCGATTTCAATTTCCTAGTCAATAAAGCATAAATCTGCAGAATAATCTATACGTGTGGAGGAGGTAGTCCAGTCCGTCATTCCAGTGTGTGTCAGTGTGCCTTCTGCCAGCATGTTCCCACCGTTCCTCACAGCATCAGAGGACAACACCACAACAATAAAATCACACGTCTATTGTTATGAACATGACCCCTCCCCCCCCTCCATGCCCTGTCAGGGACACCCCCGCCACCCTCCTCCCAACCTCCTCCAAGTCTCCTCTGCATCCCCGTGGAATCAGGAGAGATTAAAAATTAGGGGATTAGGCTGCCCTCCTCGGCCAGTAATCCCGGCAAACAATGCTGTCCAACACGGGGGCCGCGAGCTCCCGAGGCGTGGCTAAATCCCCCCCCCGCCCCCGTGTCAGTTATTCCTTATGGAAGGGTTTTGGCGGAAAAAGACGCGCCCTCGCTTTTTCCTGCCGGAGTCTTGCCGACCCCCTTTTTTTTCCTTCTTCATGACCCGCTGCTGCGATGATGCAACATGGGAGATTGTACATGTGGGGTTAATATCCCCTAATAGGGTCAAACTAATAAAGTGTTTATTCCTTCTTTCTTTTAGTCCTGTCCAGCTTCTCAGGCAAACCATATTGTTGATGTAGATGCCCATACACTGCAAAAAGTCAGTGTTCAAAAGCAAGAAAAAAAAATACAAAAATGAGGGGTATTTTACTTGAACTAAGCAAAATTATCTGTCAATAGAACAAGAAAATTTGGCTTGTCAAGACTTTCCAAAACAAGTCAAATTATCTAACCTCAATGAACCCCAAAATACCTTAAAATAAGTATATTCTCACTAATAACAAGTGCACTTTCTTGGTAGAAAAAAAAGAGACCTTTTTGCTCAATATGTTGAAAAATATTCTTAAATGAAGTAAATGCTAGTGCCATTATCTTGACATAATGATATGCGCTCGGCATTACATTTCTTGAAACCAGCAAACTTATACCAAAAACTAATTTATTGTTCTTAATGGAAAGGCAACAAGGCAAGCGCTTGTTACTCTCGGGGTCTCCTAGCCGCTCAGGCAAATCATATGGTCTAAAAATGCATTTTTCCATGGATAACATGACATCATCGCGCCAAGTGCGTGCTCTTTCAGTCAATTAGTGCGCATATATACAGCCCCTCCCCCGGACAACATTTTTTTAATTGTAATTTTGAGGAATTTATCTGAATGTGCATGAACTATTTCAGTTCAAAATTGTTTGAAATGTCAAATGTTTAAATATTAACCATCAGTTTTCTGTACTGTGCCAACTGTACTACTATATGAGTGCGTATTTTCTATTGTTTCATTGAAAATAAAACAGCAAAGTCCATTTGGCTGTCATCTGTTTTAATTATGAAACACAATTGTGTCAAAGTCATGATTTTTTTTTTTCATGCTTGAAATAAGAAACTATTACTTTAAAAAAATAGTTTTATACTTGTGAGTGTTGATGACACAGCTTTGTAACAGAACTATTGTAATCAAAGGCGATGGCTGTTTACGACCCACGTCCCTTAGAAACAGCTGTTGCCATGTAATCAGGGAAAGTCCAAATAAAAGAGGTGGCGTACAATCTTTTGCCAGAGCGTGTTGAGACACTGTACATTGTACACTGTCCAGGCGTCTCTCCTCACTGAGCCAAATTGGATTCTGACTCTGTTTGATTATTTGCTTCTTGTCCTGTTTAATAGATGGCATCAGTGTTTGAACCTGACAGTTCAAAAACAAGAAAAAAAAATAAAAATACAAAAATGAGGGGTATTTTATTTGAACTAAGCAAAATTATCTGCCAATAGAACAAGAACATTTGGCTTGTCAAGACTTTCCAAAACAAGTAAAAATAGCTAACCTCAATAAACCCAAAAATACCTTAAAATAAGTATATTCTCACTAATAACAAGTGCATTTTTCTTGGTAGGAAAAAAAAAAAAGACCTTTTTGCTCAATATGTTGAAAAATATTCTTAAATGAAGTAAATGCTAGTGCCATTATCTTGACATAATGATTTTTTTTTTTCATGCTTGAAATAAGAAATTATTACTTTAAAAAAGTAGTTTTATACTTGTGAGTGTTGATGACACAGCTTTGCAACACTTGATATTCTAGTTTCAAGCATGTTTTACTCAATATAGGTCATCAAATCTCAGCAACAAGCTGTAATATCTTACTGACATCATTTAGGACCAAAACACTTAAAACAAGTAAAACACTCTAACATAAAATCTGCTTAGTGAGAAGAATGATCTTATCAGACAGAAAATAAGCAAATATCACCCTTATTTGAGATATTTCATCTTACTTAGATTTCACTTTTTGCAGTGTAACGGCTTTAAAGTGTACAGAGGGGGAAACAAAGAGTTAACAACAACAACAACAACAACAACAACAACAAAAGTGTTTATTCCACGATTAAGACCTCATGGCTGCTCATTGTTTGTTTCATTTGGGCGCCGACATTGTCAGGCGGTAATAATGAGTCCAATAACGGCGAGGTGATGCAAGACGCGGGCGGTCCCACTGAATTAAGGCCCCCTTTTTAAATATGTCAGTGTCGAACGGGCGAGCTGCAGCCGTGGCGCTCCTTTAATTTCACTGCTCTGTCAGCTTTTATTAAAAGCCATTCGTCACCAGCGGAGGAGAAAAGACACAAATGAGGGAGATGTGGGGGTGAGGGGGACAAACAGTTGAGACAAAGAAGGATGGCGTTCTGGTGGATAGATAACAACGTTGTCATTTTTGGTGTGTGGGGGGGGGAGTTGCTTTGTTGTCACCTTGGGGAGTCTTATAGGTTGAAGTCAGAGTGGGAGTGTCTGATGAATGAGGAATCCGGGCTGTAGTGGACCCGGTCTCCATCCCTCCACGCGCCCGGCCCTGCAAGGCCAACCCCACCTTCATGGCCATTAGTAACTGTCGGTGACCTGCTGATGTCTCCCGCCATGTTCCTGGAGGGAAGGATGAGGCATTGGAAATGTGTCATGTTCAAATCCATAGTTGTATTTTCCTCGCGACGGCGATTGATGTCGTCGGCGTAGTGCTGATCGGAACGATGCCGAGGCGACGTCTTCCCGCTCCCATGGCGACGGGTTTGGTCACCTCATGCCGACTTCGATTTCCCTAAAACTTTCGGAAATCTGGAAACAATTCTTCCTTCAAATTCTTCAAATTCTGACAAAGCTTAACCTATTGTTACTATAACAATCTACAAGGTTTTAGTTTAGTTTAGTTTGTTATTACATAATGCATAATGCATATGTTCCTTTTTGACTGTACTTAAATGTGTAATGTATTTATATTATCCACTAAAAGACTTTGTTCAATAAGGTATATTTTTATGTTTTCTATGTTGGATTAAACGATTGAAAAGGTAACTATGTGACATGATTTAAAATCTAGGGGGCTCTCATAATGTTAAAACAACATATTTAGAAGGTCACAAACAGATGTTTTTATATGTATATATACATGTATTTTGTATTTATTTATTTATTTATTTATTTTTAATATATATTTTTTATATATTTTTTAATATATTTAATTTTATTTTTTTTAATACACTGTAGCACTTTGAGGTTGTTTACTCAATGTAAAGTGCTTTTTACAAATAAAATCTATTATTATTATGTATTTAATGCTTAATGACATGTTTTATTTATTTATGATTATTAATTATTTCGTCTTGGTCACTAAAAAAGTAAATTCTGTATAGTATGTCATATGTTCTATTATTATGTCTACTATATTAGATTAAACCTGTGTAAAGTTATAAATTATGAGTGTTATATCATGTTTATAGGGCTCGCATAATGATAAAAAAAACTTTGTTTTCATTATGCTACATTTGTTATGTTTGCACTAAAAACATAATTGATTACCAATTAATTTTCCATTAATTTGTTTGGTATAAAACACCCTATTTAATTCAAGTTTGAATACAAAAATCTAAAAAAAGAAAATTGTACAAATAAAATAGCGTGAAAAACTTTTGTAATGGGGGCAAAGGGGCTTCAAAATAAAATTATTCTTAGGGCCCCGAAGTCATTAACATGTTTTTCTTGTGCCCTGGCCATAAAACATATTTGATTCATTATTGATAATTATTTAGTCTTCGCCACTAAAAGACTTTGGTCAATACGGTGTATTTTTATGTTTTCTATATTGGATTAAACGATTGAAAAGGTAACTATGTGACATTATTTAAAATCTAGGGGGCTCTCATAATGTTAAAACAACATATTTAGAAGGTCACAGATGTATTTATATGTATATATACATGTATTTTGTATTTATTTATTTTTATATTTATTTTTCAATATATATTTTTTATATATTTTTTTATTTTTTTATTTTTTTTTAATACACTGTAGCACTTTGAGGTTGTTTACTCAATGTAAAGTGCTTTTTACAAATAAAATCTATTATTATTATGTATCTAATGCTTAATGAAAGGTTTTTTTTATTTATGATTATTAATTATTTCGTCTTGGTCACTAAAAAAGTAAATTCTGTACAGTATGTCATATGTTCTATCATTATGTCTACTATATTAGATTAAACCTGTGTAAAGTTATAAATTATGAGTGTTATATCATGTTTATAGGGCTCACATAATGATTTAAAAAAAATGCATTTAAAAGGTCGTACACACGTTATTTATGCTCCAACTATGATCATATTGGATTGATGATTAATAATTCATACTTTACGAAATTCATGCACAACATCAATAAACAAGGGGACAATAATCGGGATTATTGCCCAAACAAATTATTCCGACTGTTCACGACTCAAGTTTCAGCAAAATAAGCCACCGAGTGACCAAAAGAAAGTTTTGAGTGTCAGCACTTTAATAAAGAAGGTGAGAAACACTATTGAATATATGAAGGTGGTGTCCTTGTGGCCTGCTCCCCGCCCTTCCTCTCTATCAACAATTCATGTATTTGTATTTCACATTATTTTCTGCATGTAAAACGAGAGTTTACTGACAGATATAAGTAAGAACTTTACACTACTTTATATTAAAAATGGCAACAGCGGAGGATGAATGTCCCATAACAAGAAGGTAGAGAAAAAGAAGATTATCGACTACGGTGTCGGCACGGACTACATAGGCGGACGCGCGCAAATTTTCAGGACTTATGCAGATCCCAAATACAGATCAGCAGGTACCAGAAAGTAAGAAAATTTGCTTTCGCATAATATTGCTGTGGAGGAGGGCGTGGTCGGCGCGCCTCCTGCAGGCATGGGGTGTGTATGGCCCGGCCTCGAAGCCAGCGGCAGGTGAGTAGATTGCCCAGCTGGGGCTGATTAGGTAATCACCTGTCGCCCTTATTAGCAGCAGCCGGAACGAGACACGTTGTTGGGAGTTGGAGAGAGAGAGAGACACATGCAGGAAAGCGGAGCGAGACACACGCACAGAGCCAGAACAGAGACACGCCGGACTGGAAAGTCCCAGAGATATTGCTGGAAAGCAATCCAGAGTTGTGTGGATGTCAATAAAACTTGCTCAACCCTGTACACCGGGCTCAGACAGATCTATTGGACTCAGGAGAACC
Source organism: Nerophis lumbriciformis (assembly GCF_033978685.3). Taxonomy (NCBI): domain Eukaryota; kingdom Metazoa; phylum Chordata; class Actinopteri; order Syngnathiformes; family Syngnathidae; genus Nerophis; species Nerophis lumbriciformis. Next base: position 59,713,248 of record NC_084551.2, on the reverse strand, counting down.
CACCACAAGAGGGAAACCTCTACAATTGCGAAACAAAACGCCAGATAATATGTCTTACCTTATACACACACGGTAATAATACTCCTATGTTGAAGCACAGTACAATCCATCAAGCGGTGCGGCTTCATAGCTTACCAAAATCGTACTAAAACATTTTGATAGATTTTTGAGTGCCGTGTGTAATGTTCAATATTTTCGATGGAACATATGAAATGTGGGAATTGAAACTCTCTGCGGAAGAACTTTGAACATGTCACGAGGGAGGTGCTGGACATTGAGTCCGAATGGACCATGTTCCGCGCCTCTATTGTCGAGGCGGCTGATTGGAGCTGTGGCCGCAAGGTAGTTGGTGCTTGTCGTGGCGGTAATCCTAGAACCCGTTGGTGGACACCGGTGGTGAGGGATGCCGTCAAGCTGAAGAAGGAGTCCTATCGGGTTCTTTTGGCTCATAGGACTCCTGAGGCAGCGGACAGGTACCGACAGGCCAAGCGGTGTGCGGCTTCAGCGGTCGCAGAGGCAAAAACTCGGACATGGGAGGAGTTCGGGGAAGCCATGGAAAACGACTTCCGGACGGCTTCGAAGCAATTCTGGACCACCATCCGCCGCCTCAGGAAGGGGAAGCAGTGCACTATCAACACCGTGTATGGCGAGGATGGTGTTCTGCTGACCTCGACTGCGGATGTTGTGGATCGGTGGAGGGAATACTTCGAAGACCTCCTCAATCCCACCAACACGTCTTCCTATGAGGAAGCAGTGCCTGGGGAATCTGTGGTGGGCTCTCCTATTTCTGGGGCTGAGGTTGCTGAGGTAGTTAAAAAGCTCCTCGGTGGCAAAGCCCCGGGGGTGGATGAGATCCGCCCGGAGTTCCTTAAGGCTCTGGATGCTGTGGGGCTGTCTTGGTTGACCAGACTCTGCAGCATCGCGTGGACATCGGGGGCGGTACCTCTGGATTGTTAGACCGGGGTGGTGGTTCCTCTCTTTAAGAAGGGGAACCGGAGGGTGTGCTCTAACTATCATGGGATCACACTCCTCAGCCTTCCCGGTAAGGTCTATTCAGGTGTACTGGAGAGGAGGCTACGCCGGATAGTCGAACCTCGGATTCAGGAGGAACAGTGTGGTTTCCGTCCTGGTCGTGGAACTGTGGACCAGCTCTATACTCTCGGCAGGGTCCTTGAGGGTGCATAGGAGTTTGCCCAACCAGTCTACATGTGTTTTGTGGACTTGGAGAAGGCATTCGACCGTGTCCCTCGGGAAGTCCTGTGGGGAGTGCTCAGAGAGTATGGGGTATCGGACTGTCTGATTGTGGCAGTCCGCTCCCTGTATGCTCAGTGCCAGAGCTTGGTCCGCATTGCCGGCAGTAAGTCGGACACGTTTCCAGTGAGGGTTGGACTCCGCCAAGGCTGCCCTTTGTCACCGATTCTGTTCATAACTTTTATGGACAGAATTTCTAGGCGCAGTCAAGGCGTTGAGGGGATCTGGTTTGGTGGCTGCAGGATTAGGTCTCTGATTTTTGCAGATGATGTGGTCCTGGTGGCTTAATCTGGCCAGGATCTTCAGCTCTCACTGGATCGGTTCGGGCATCTGGTCAGGATGCCACCCGAACGCCTCCCTAGGGAGGTGTTTAGGGCACGTCCGACCGGTAGGAGGCCGCGGGGAAGACCCAGGACACGTTGGGAAGACTATGTCTCCCGGCTGGCCTGGGAACGCCTCGGGGTCCCACAAGAAGAGCTGGACGAAGTGGCTGGGGAGAGGGAAGTCTGGGCTTCCCTGCCTAGGCTGCTGCCCCCGCGACCCGACCTCGGATAAGCGGAAGAAGATGGATGGATGGATGGCATATAAAATGTTGGTGTTGTTTACTCGAGTCATATTGTAGTCTACACGTATCTCTTATGTATGACTGCCATCTACTGGTCACACTAATCATTACACCATGTACCAAATAAACTTGCTTCGAGGTCGGTAAGCACAACCAGAATTATTCCGTACATCAGGCGCCCCGGGTTAAAAGGCGCACTTTTGAGTTATGAGAAAATAAAATTATTTTAAGTGCGCCTTATAGTCCGAAAAATGCGGTAATTTCTTATTGGAAAAAAAACGTGTTCATTGTCGGCCTTTGTCAAACATTTTGAATCAAAAATAAAATCCAAGTAATAAATTTGTGGATTAGACTTTAAAAAAATACTTATTTTGTACAACATTTCTTATTTTAGACCAACGTGCTTCTATCAAGTAAAATTGCCTGCTGTTAAATACGAGATATGTCATTCCAAATAATCAACCAAGAAGATGGAGAAAATGTAACATGGTCAAACATATTAAAAAAAAGTAACCTTGATTTCATGGTGTGACAGACTCTCACTGTCGGGGTTCCATGGACCACTAATCACCGACATCACCACTCCTTTTCAGAGTTTAACAATAATGTTTATTTTACAATAAACGTGTTAGATCGTGCAAAGTCTTTGTGTGCCTTTCCGCAATTGTCTTTTTCCTCGATCGAGCACATGAATGGTTTTCCTTCAGAGTCGTCTGTCTTGCTCTCAACCGTCATCAACAACAACCCCAACTCTCCTTCCCGACTGCTGCCTTTAACAGAGCGACAGGTGATCAGACAAACACTCTCAGCTATGTCATCTACACACCTGCAGGTCCGCAGGCCACGCCCCCCCACAATGGATTTAATCTTCACTGCTCTTGGCAGTCATCAGAAGTTCTTGGTCAACTTTATTCAATATAAATCACATCTTTACACAGCTCTTAAAGTGCTGTACATTATGTACAAAAAACTTAAATAACATAACCGAGTCATTTTTTTTTTAGTTTTTGCAAGATAGATCAAAACAGGCGATAAAAAACACATGGTGAAATAAAACCGAACAATTCAAACAAATAAAAGTCCGAAACAAATAGTTGTGGCCAGTGAGTGTGTGAAGAACACAAGGAATAAATAATGTTTATAGTATCTCACAGCAGTAGTATACCCCTCACGTTTCAAGCATTGCATGATTTCATACCCAGAATCCTATCCAATTCTACAGAGAGTAAACGTGGACGTACTTTAGAGTAGCCAGTGTGCAGCATGCTGCCGGCATTGGGGTGGAATAGAATAGAAAGTACTTTATTGATCCCTGGGGGAAACTCAGCACCACAGTTTGCTCACAATAAACAATAAACATGTGAATAATATAAATACTGTCTATTATACTGCATTATTCACATGTGAATAATCAATCAATCAGTGTCTCAAAGGGCTGCACAAGCCACAACGACATCCTCGGTTCAGATCCCACATCAGGGCAAGAAAAAACTCAACCCAATGGGATGACAATGAGAAACCTTGGGCGACCGGTGCAATTGACGTCGAGTGGATTTAGCATAATAATGTGAGAGTCCAGTCCATAGTGGATCTAACATAATAGTGAGAGTCCAGCCCATAGTGGATCTAACATAATAGTGGGAGTCCAGTCCATAGTGGATCCAACATAATAGTGTGAAAGTCCAGTCCATAGTGGATCTAGCATAATAGTGTGAGAGTCCAGTCCATAGTGGATTTAACATAATAATGTGAGAGTCCAGTCCATAGTGGATCTAACATAATAGTGTGAGAGTCCAGTCCATAGTGGATCTAACATAATAGTGAGAGTCCAGTCCATAGTGGATCTAACATAATAGTGTGAGAGTCCAGTCCATAGTGGATCTAATACAAATACGTGAGAGTCCAGTCCATAGTGGATCTAACATAATAGTGTGAGAGTTCAGTCCATAGTGGATCTAATATAAAAGTGTGAGAGTCCAGTCCATAGTGGATCTAACATACTAGTGTGAGAGTCCAGTCCATAGTGGATCTAACATAATAGTGAGAGTCCAATCCGTAGTGGATCTAACATAATAGTGTGAGAGTCCAGTCCATAGTGGATCTAACATAATATTGTGAGAGTCCAGTCCATAGTGGATCCAACATAATATTGTGAGAGTCCAGTTCATAGTGGATCTAACATAATAGTGTGAGAGTCCAGTCCATCGTGGATTTAACATAATAATGTGAGAGTCCAGTCCATAGTGGATCTAACATAAATATGTGAGAGTCCAGTCCATAGTGGATCTAACATAATAGTGTGAGAGTCCAGTCCATAGTGGATCCAACATATTATTGTGAGAGTCCAATCCATAGTGGATCTAACATAATATTGTGAGAGTCCAGTCCATAGTGGATCTAACATAATAGTGAGAGTCCAGTCCATAGTGGATCTAACATAATAGTGTGAGAGTTCAGTCCAAAGTGGATCTAACATAGTAGTGAGAGTCCAGTACATAGTGGATCTAACATAATATTGTGAGAGTCCAGTCCATAGTGGATATAACATAATATTGTGAGAGTCCAGTCCATAGTGGATCTAACATAATAGTGTGAGAGTCCAGTCCATAGTGGATCTAACATAATAGTGTGAGAGTCCAGTCCATAGTGGATCTAACATAATAGTGAGAGTCCAGTCCATAGTGGATCTAACATAATAGTGCGAGAGTCCAGTCCATAGTGGATCTAACATAATAGTGTGAGAGTCCAGTCCATAGTGGATCTAACATAACAGTGTGAGAGTACAGTCCATAGTGGAACTAACATAATAGTGAGAGTCCAGTCCATAGTGGATCTAACATGATAGTGTGAGAGTCCAGTCCATAGTGGATCTAACATAATAGTGAGAGTCCAGTCCATAGAGGATCTAACATAATAGTGTGAGAGTCCAGTCCATAGTGGATCTAACATAATAATGAGAGTCCAGTCCATAGTGGATCTAACATAATAATGAGAGTCCAGTCCATAGTGGATCTAACATAATAATGAGAGTCCAGTCCATAGTGGATCTAACATAATAGTGTGAGAGTCCAGTCCATAGTGGATCAAACATAATAGTGAGAGTCCAGTCCATAGTGGATCTAACATAATGGTGTGAGAGTCCAATCCATAGTGGATCTAACATAATAGTGTGAGAGTCCAGTCCATTGTGGATCTAACATAACATTTTGAGAGTCCAGTCCATAGTGGATCTAACATAATATTGTGAGAGTCCAGTCCATAGTGGATTTAACATAATAGTGAGAGTCCAGTCCATAGTGGATCTAACATAATAATGAGAGTCCAGTCCATAGTGGATCAAACATAATGGTGTGAGAGTCCAATCCATAGTGGATCTAACATAATAGTGTGAGAGTTCAGTCCATTGTGGATCTAACATAACATTTTGAGAGTCCAGTCCATAGTGGATCTAACATAATATTGCGAGAGTCCAGTTCATAGTGGATTTAACATAATAGTGAGAGTCCAGTCCATAGTGGATCTAACATAATAATGAGAGTCCAGTCCATAGTGGATCTAATGTAATAGTGTGAGAGTCCAGTCCATAGTGGATCTAACATAATAGTGAGAGTCCAGTCCATAGTGGATCTAACATGATAGTGTGAGAGTCCAGTCCATAGTGGATCTAACATAATAATGAGAGTCCAGTCCATAGTGGTTCTAACATAATAGTGTGAGTGAGAGTCCAGTCCATAGTGGATCTAACATAATAATGAGAGTCCAGTCCATAGTGGATCTAACATAATAGTGTGAGAGTCCAGTCCATAGTGGATCTAACATAATAGTGTGAGAGTCCAGTCCATAGTGGATCTAACATAATAAGATAAATACAGTCTATTATACATTCAAGTACAGTCAAAAAGGAACATTATACAGTCTGATGGTTGTCGGTATGAAGGACTTCCTGTGTCGTTCCGTGTAGCAAAACACATGTTGCGCCACGCTGCATGTTGGATTGTGTCATCACCTATTGACAGGTGTAACTGGCACCTCTAAAATAACGTGTGGTTGCCGGGCAACGCAACCTCATCACTTTAATGACCTTTTCCACCCTCGCTCCCCTGGAGCTTTTGCATCCGTTTTCCAAAAGGCCCTTGGAGGGAGCGCCCGCCACGGGGGGGATGCTTTCGGGTTCGGGGGAGGCGGTGGACCCCCGGCCGGCCTGGCACAAAGCGTCGCCAGGCGGGCAATTAAGGCGTCTTTGGCGTGGAGGCGCGATGACTTGGCGCGTGATGGTGAGCGCCAACATGTTGTTTAAGGTTAAAGTCCTTGGATGAAGCTCCTCCATGTGATGCGTGCCCTCTCCCATCTGCGTCACTGTCACCCCCACTGGGGGGAAGAAGCCGTCGGAGCTGCCTGGCTTTCTTTCCCTCCTCCTGCATCTCCGCCGTGATGAAAGAGACGCTCTGATCGCCTCCACAACAAAGAGCCGGGCCCGCCACTGTTTGGATGATCCTCCGCTTTCTTCTCCATCTTTCTCCTCCTTCTGATCTCACGTTTGTCCCTCCATCCTCCATCCTCCATCCTCCATCCTTCATCCTCCATCCTCCCCGCCTGCTCTATCTCTGGCCGCCGGATGCCACTCACTCCGTCGTCAGGGTCCCGGCGATACAATCAGAGGACGGAATTAAAAATCACAAAGTGTCCTTGTCGGGGAGACACCCCGGATGGCGCACTTTGATGTCGCCCAAGAAATTTGAAATTCATATGTTGTCACACTTCATTTTACTTCCTCTCTCTCTCTCTCTCTCTCTCTCTCTCGCCCCTTTCCTCCTCCACTATCATGTTCTATTCAGTTCCCGAGCAAGCGAGGAGGGCAAATGGGAGAGGAAACGTAAAATGCATTGTACAAGTGTTTCTGAAAGCCCTTTCTTGTCTTTTTATTTTTCATGTTTCCACTCGGCGCACGCGGGCGGGGAAGCTATGATAAATCATTTAATTTCCTTTTGATTGTAGGTACTGTACGGCGGCTGCGTGGGCTGGGCGGGGCTGCAGAGTGGGGGCGCCACTTTGATGCCGTCTCTGAACGTGACACGCCGTGTCATTTGCCGGCGTGAGGAAGATGGAGTTTCTCCTGGTTGTCGGTGCTTTATGAACTTGTAAAAAAAATGAAAGTTCTTAACCCGGGGGGAAAAAAAATTAAGTTTTTCCAAAAAAGTGAGTGCATTGCAGCACACATGGGCACACACTGAAATATCAATACCGCCGATACCAGATCTCTGTGCTCTAATATCAATTCTCAAATCAAAATATTTATATATAAAATATAACTGAATTGCAAGATGGATCACATCATGGAAAAGCTGGTAAGGGAAAAATTGGATATGAGGGCCAGCATGGACGAATAGAACAGACAAGCCATTGTAATGTCTTCTCGCGGAAAAACAAAAATCCTAATCTACGATTTGACTCCACTATGGACCGGACTCTCACTATTATGTTAGATCCACTATGGACTGGACTCTCACTATTATGTTGGATCCACTATGGACTGGACTATCTCACTATTATGTTAGATCCACTATGAACTGGACTCTCACACTATTATGTTAGATCCACTATGGACTGGACTCTCACTATTATGTTAGATCCACTATGGACTGGACTCTCACTATTATGTTAGTTCCACTATGGACTGGACTCTCACTATTATGTTAGATCCACTATGGACTGGACTCTCACTATTATGTTAGATCCACTATGGACTGGACTCTCTCACTATTATGTTCGATCCACTATGAACTGGACTCTCACTATTATGTTAGATCCGCTATGGACTGGACTCTCACACTATTATGTTAGATCCACTATGGACTGGACTCTCACTATTATGTTAGATCCACTCTGGACTGGACTCTCACTATTATGTTAGATCCACTATGGACTGGACTCTCACACTATTATGTTAGATCCACTATGGTAGTCCAGTCCATAGTGGATCTAACATACTAGTGTGAGAGTCCAGTCCATAGTGGATCTAACATACTAGTGTGAGAGTCCAGTCCATAGTGGATCTAACATACTAGTGTGAGAGTCCAGTCCATAGTGGATCTAACAAAATAGTGTGAGAGTCCAGTCCATAGTGGATCCAACATAATATTGTGAATGGCCTTGACGCTCCAACAACAGGAGAAGGCTATTCCGAAAACATCCCCGAGGATGCTTTTCACCTCCCTCCCTCCTCAACGACACCTGGAGTCGAACTTTTGCTTGCATGCAAAACGGCCCCAGGCCTATGAACATGAACACTACATCAACACACCCAAGACAATGGGCATATACACACACACCCACCTTCCCCACCCCATGCCTTCACCAACGCTTGATTCCCCTTCGGGGTGATGGACGGCTAGCAGCGCTTCCTAGCAGCAGTCGACCTCCAGGGCCCCAACTCCCCCCCTCTGTTGCGAGTTGTCGTGATTAAATGTAGCATGTTTATGTGTGCATGACATGGAGTTTTTTTCCCCATTCCAGACTAGGCCCCCTTAGGAGCCCAGTTTAGATTTTATTTTTTTACTCATCTTCTTCCCCAGCGTTTTACCTTTTTCCCACCGTTTACGGGGCGCCTCGTGGCGACCCATCAGCGTTCCCGTTATGTAACCCTGTACACTGTTTGTTTGTCTAAGCTTGAACGGGTTTGTGCTGAAAACATTCTTGTGTAATGACAATAAAGACCTATCCTATCCTATTGATACTTTTGATACTTTAGTTCAAGGGTGTCCAAACTTTTTCGACCAAAGGCCACATACTGAAAAGTCAAAGTACAAACGTTTGTACGTGGGGACCATATTAATATTGTTTTATTTTTAAAAATGCTAAAAACAGACATTGTGTAAGCTTTGTATTATTGGTAATTAAGTATATTATTATTAATTATGAGATGGAACCTATTTGCTGTTGGATCACAGTAATGAGCTATAGAGCGTTTTCTATTGGGGCTCCAGTACTCTGGAATAATCTACTGGTAACAGTTAAAGATGCTACCTCAGTAAAAGCATTTAAGTCCCATCTTAAAACTCATTTGTATACTCTAGCCTTTAAATAGACCCCCCTTTTTAGACCAGTTGATCTGCCGTTTCTTTTCTGCTCTGCCCACAGATTCAGTGACTACAGATGATGCGCTAGCTGTCCAAAGTCGGGACCCAGGGTGGACCACTCATCTGTGCATCAGTTGGGGACGTCTCTGCACTGCTGACCTGTCTCCACTCAAGAGGATCTCCTGTTGGCCCCACTATGGACTGGACTCTCACTATTGTGTTAGATCCACTATGGACTGGACTCTCACACTATTATGTTAGATCCACTATGGACTGGACTCTCACACTATTATATTAGATCTACTATGGACTGGACTCTCACTTTTAAGTTAGATCCACTATGAACTGGACTCTCACACTATTATGTTAGATCCACTATGGACTGGACTCTCACACTATTATGTTAGATCCACTATGGACTGGACTCTCACACTATTATGTTAGATCCACTATGGACTGGACTCTCACTATTATGTTATATCCACTATGGACTGGACTCTCACACTATTATGTTAGATCCACTATGGACTGGACTCTCACACTATTATGTTAAATCCACTAAGGACTGGACTCTCACTATTAAGTTAGATCCACTATGGACTGGACTCTCACTATTATGTTTGATCCACTATGGACTGGACTCTCACTATTATGTTAGAGTGGGAGGTGCCTCATTCTCCCAGCTATCTATTGAAAGTTGGGTTAGTTGTTTTGACTCCAAATGTTGAAGTTGTGTTGCTTCACCAGCGTAGGGAATGAAGACAGAAGGTGACAGTAAATCACACACACACTTAGACGGGCCCCTCCTGCACGGCCAAGCAGCTGAGCTGCAGCCACAATGGCCCTTTAGGGCGAGACGGTCCTAATCCGGCCCCCCTTACACCCCCTTCATCCGTCCATCCTACTGCGCCAGTGAAAGGGGGCCTGTCAATCATAGCACGGTACCCTCGGGTCCCTGAGATGGACGTGCTCAGATTTAGGATTTACTGTAACCCTTTTTTTTTTCTCCCTTATTAAAAAAAAAAATGTCCTTCCAGTGTGCGTCCTGACAAAAATATCCTACACACTTTGAATAAAAACACTCAAACAGAATGTGTTCATTTATTTTATTTCAAACATTTCCTTTGTCATGACATTGTCAATCGAAACATGCACGGACGACATCATGGAGGAAGCAAGTTAATGAGAGGGATGCAGATTATTTTATGCAGCTTCACACACACATTCTTGTATTTGTTACCTTCTTGAGACCTTCAAAACATGCCTACCTCTTTGCATTAATATTAATATTACATGCCATCAATATTAATATTATATGCATACTATGCAAATATAAAAAAAAGATTGTTGTGAAAAAGGAGTTGGAATTTCACAAAAAAAAGGTCACAATTTCACAAGTAAAACTTAGAATTTTGGCAGTATTATAATAAAACGCAAGACAAAATTTTACAAGAGAAACTGAACATTTGCGCAATGTTATGATAAAAGTTGGAATTGTACTCAATAATAGACGCAATTTTACAAGAAAAGCTTCAAATGTTGGCATTTTTATTAAAAGAGTCTTAACTTTACTCGACAAAAGTCACAATTTTATAAGAATACTTTGCACGTGTCAATGTTTACTTTTGTTTGCACATTAAATCAACCAAAAATCCCGACTTTGGAGCAATGTTCACGGACTTTAGTATTTGGCTCTCTATGAGATGCAATGGTTTTCCGTATTGGGACCATGATATCAGTCCTAACTTGTTCACCGGTACTTTTCCTTGTTGATGTCTCCAAAAGGTTAGAATTTTGGCAGTGTTATAATAAAAGTCGTCATTTTACTCAAGTCAAGTCAGGATTTTACAGGAAAAACTGAACATTTGTGCAATATTATGATAAAAGTTGGAATTTTACTCAATGACAGTCGCAATTTTACAAGAAAAGCCTAAGATTTGAGCAATTTTATGAAAAGTCGTAATTTTACTCAACAAAAGTCACAATTTTATATGAAAAGTTTAAGATTTTGGCTATATTATAATAATAATCGGAATTTTATTTGGCAAAATTGTACAGCTTCACACACACATTATTGTATTTGTTAGCTTCCTGGGACATTCAAAACATGCCTACCTCTTTGCATTAATATGAATATTACATTACATAAATATTAATATTATATACATACTATGCAAATATAAAAAAAGCTTGTTGTGAAAAATGAGTTGGAATTTCACAAGAAAAAGGTCACAATTTCACAAGAAAAACTTAGAATTTTGGCACTATTATAATAAAACACAAGACAAAATTTTACAAGAGAAACTGAACATTTGCGCAATGTTCTGATAAAAGTTGGAATTGCACTCAATAACAGTCGCAATTTTACAAGAAAAGCTTCAAATGTTGGCATTTTTATGAAAAGAGTCGTAACTTTACTCGACAAAAGTCACAATTTTATAAGAATACTTTGCACCTGTCAATGTTTACTTTTGTATGCACATTAAATCAACCAAAAATCACGACATTGGAGCAATGTTCACGGACTTTAGTATTTGGCTCTCTATGAGATGCAATGGTTTTCCGTATTGGGACCATGATATCAGTCCTAACTTGTTCACCAATACTTTTCCTTGTTGATGTCTCCAGAAGGTTATAATTTTGGCAGTGTTATAATAAAAGTCGTAATTTTACCCAACGCTAGTCAAGATTTTACAAGAAAAACTGAACATGTGTGCAATATTATGATAAAAGTTGGAATTTTACTCAATGACAGTCGCAATTTTACAAGAAAACCCTAAAATGTTGGCAATTTTATGAAAAGAGTCCTAATTTTACTCAACAAAAGTCACAATTTTATATGAAAAGTTTAAGATTTTGGCTATACTATAAAAATAATCGGAATTTTATTTGGCAAAATTTTACAGCTTCACACACACATTCTTGTATTTGTTAGCTTCCTGGGACATTCAAAACATGCCTACCTCTTTGCATTAATATTAATATTACATTACATAAAGATTAATATTATATACATACTATGCAAATATAAAAAAAACTTGTTGTGAAAAATGAGTTGGAATTTCACAAGAAAAAGGTCACAATTTCACAAGTAAAACTTATAATTTTGGCACTATTATAATAAAACACAAGACAAAATTGTACAAAAGAAACTGAACATTTGCGCAATGTTATGATAAAAGTTGGAATTGTACTCAATAATAGATGCAATTTTACAAGAAAAGCTTCAAATGTTGGCATTTTTATTAAAAGAGTCTTAACTTTACTCGACAAAAGTCGCAATTTTATAAGATAACTTTGCACCTGTCAATGTTTACTTTTGTATGCACATTAAATCAACCAAAAATCCCGACTTTGGAGCAATGTTCACGGACTTTAGTATTTGGCTCTCTATGAGATGCAATGGTTTTCCATATTGGGACCATGATATCAGTCCTAACTTGTTCACCGGTACTTTTCCTTGTTGATGTCTCCAAAAGGTTAGAATTTTGGCAGTGTTATAATAAAAGTCGTCATTTTACTCAAGGCAAGTCAGGATTTTACAAGAAAAACTGAACATTTGTGCAATATTATGATAAAAGTTGGAATTTTACTCAATGACAGTCGCAATTTTACAAGAAAAGCCTAAGATTTGAGCAATTTTATGAAAAGTCGTAATTTTACTCAACAAAAGTCACAATTTTATATGAAAAGTTTAAGATTTTGGCTATATTATAATAATAATCGGAATTTTATTTGGCAAAATTTTACAGCTTCACACACACATTCTTGTATTTGTTACCTTCATGGGACCTCCAAAACATGCCTACCTCTTTGCATTAATATGAATATAACATTACATAAATATTAATATTATATGCATACTATGCAAATATAAAAAAAGATTGTTGTGAAAAATGAGTTGGAATTTCACAAGAAAAAGGTCACAATTTCACAAGAAAAACTTAGAATTTTGGCAGTATTATAATAAAACACAAGTCAAAATTTTACAAGAAAAACTGAACATTTGCGCAATATTATGATACAAGTTGGAATTGTACTCAATAACAGTCGCAATTTTACAAGAAAAGCTTCAAATGTTGTCATTTTTATGAAAAGAGTCGTAACTTTACTCGACAAAAGTCACAATTTTATAAGAATACTTTGCACCTGTCAATGTTTACTTTTGTATGCACATTAAATCAACCAAAAATCCCGACTTTGGAGCAATGTTCACGGACTTTAGTATTTGGCTCTGTATGAGATGCAATGGTTTTCCATATTGGGACCATGATATCAGTCCTAACTTGTTCACCGGTACTTTTCCTTGTTGATGTCTCCAAAAGGTTCGAATTTTGGCAGTGTTATAATAAAAGTCGTCATTTTACTCAAGGCAAGTCAGGATTTTACAAGAAAAACTGAACATTTGTGCAATAATATGATAAAAGTTGGAATTTTACTCAATGACAGTCGCAATTTTACAAGAAAAGCCTAAAATGTTGGCAATTTTATGAAAAGAGTCGTAATTTTACTCAACAAAAGTCACAATTTTATATGAAAAGTTTAAGATTTTGGCTATATTAGAATAATAATCGGAATTTTATTTGGCAAAATTTTACAGCTACACACACACATTCTTGTATTTGTTACCTTCCTGGGACCTCCAAAACATGCCTACCTCTTTGCTTTAATATGAATATTACATTACATAAATATTAATATTATATACATACTATGCAAATATAAAAAAAAGCTTGTTGTGAAAAATGAGTTGGAATTTCACAAGAAAAAGGTCACAATTTCACAAGAAAAACTTAGAATTTTGGCAGTATTATAATAAAAACACAAGTCAAAATTTTACAAGAAAAACTGAACATTTGCGCAATATTATGATAAAAGTTGGAATTGTACTCAATAACAGTCGCAATTTTACAAGAAAAGCTTCAAATGTTGGCATTTTTATGAAAAGAGTCGTAACTTTACTCGACAAAAGTCACAATTTTATAAGAATACTTTGCACCTGTTAATGTTTACTTTTGTATGCACATTAAATCAACCAAAAATCCCGACTTTGGAGCAATGTTCACGGACTTTAGTATTTGGCTCTCTATGACATGCAATGGTTTTCCGTATTGGGACCATGATATCAGTCCTAACTTGTTCACCGGTACTTTTCCTTGTTGATGTCTCCAGAAGGTTAGAATTCTGGTATTGTTATAATAAAAGTCGTAATTTTACCCAACGCTAGTCAAGATTTTACAAGAAAAACTGAACATTTGTGCAATATTATGATAAAAGTTGGAATTTTACTCAATGACAGTCGCAATTTTACAAGAAAAGCCTAAAATGTTGGCAATTTTATGAAAAGAGTCGTAATTTTACTCAACAAAAGTCACAATTTTATATGAAAAGTTTAAGATTTTGGCTATATTATAATAATAATCGGAATTTTATTTGGCAAAATTTTACAGCTTCACACACACATTCTTGTATTTGTTACCTTCCTGGGACCTTCAAAACATGCCTACCTCTTTGCATTAATATGAATATTACATTACATAAATATTAATATTATATACATACTATGCAAATATAAAAAAAAGCTTGTTGTGAAAAATTAGTTGGAATTTCACAAGAAAAAGGTCACAATTTCACAAGTAAAACTTATAATTTTGGCACTATTATAATAAAACGCAAGACAAAATTTTACAAGAGAAACTGAACATTTGCACAATGTTATGATAAAAGTTGGAATTGTACTCAATAATAGACGCAATTTTATAAGAAAAGCTTCAAATGTTGGCATTTTTATGAAAAGAGTCGTAACTTTACTCGACAAAAGTCACAATTTTATAAGAATACTTTGCACGTGTCAATGTTTACTTTTGTTTGCACATTAAATCAACCAAAAATCCCGACTTTGGAGCAATGTTCACGGACTTTAGTATTTGGCTATCTATGAGATGCAATGGTTTTCCATATTGGGACCATGATATCAGTCCTAACTTGTTCACCGGTACTTTTCCTTGTTGATGTTTCCAAAAGGTTAGAATTTTGGCAGTGTTATAATAAAAGTCGTCATTTTACTCAAGGCAAGTCAGGATTTTACAAGAAAAACTGAACATTTGTGCAATATTATGATAAAAGTTGGAATTTTACTCAATGACAGTCGCAATTTTACAAGAAAAGCCTAAAATGTTGGCAATTTTATGAAAAGAGTCGTAATTTTACTCAACAAAAGTCACAATTTTATATGAAAAGTTTAAGATTTTGGCTATATTATAATAATAATCGGAATTTTATTTGGCAAAATTTTACAGCTTCACACACACATTCTTGTATTTGTTAGCTTCCTGGGACATTCAAAACATGCCTACCTCTTTGCATTAATATGAATATTACATTACATCAATATTAACATTATATACATACTATGCAAATAAAAAAAGCTTGTTGTGAAAAATGCGTTGGAATTTCACAAGAAAAAGGTCACAATTTCACAAGAAAAACTTAGAATTAGAATTAGAAAGAAAGTCGTAATTTTACTCAACAAAAGTCACAATTCTATTAGAAAACTGTAGAATTTTGGCTATATTATAATAATAATCGGAATTTTAGTTGGCAAAATTTTGACAAAAGTCATCATTTTACTCCAAAAAAATGTCACTATTTTACAAGAACAACAAAAAATTGGCAATGTCGTGATAAAAGTCCGAATTTTATTTTGCATTAAAAAGTAATCATTTTACATTAAAAAAAAGTAATAATTTTAAGAGAAAATATTGCAATGTTACAGAAACAGAAAGAATATGAGAAATTGTTCCCAATTTTATAAGAAAAAAGCTGACACATTGTGAGAAAAAAGACTGCTTTTAGT
>NC_084551.2:59680000-59690000 GCF_033978685.3 Nerophis lumbriciformis | reverse complement strand
TTCAAACGCAACTGATTTAAGTCATAACTTGAATGTTGGCTTTGAGCTAGACAGGCAGTCTCTTCTCAAGGATAGGGCTATCACTTTTGCATTTCGAAGTCTCTTTTCCAACGAGAAGGGATCCAATCCACCTGCGAATAACATAACATATCTTGTTATGTGCTCAAACTAAAATACCAATATTTAATTAAGCTTGGTGGTTCGCCTTCTCCAAGTTGGGTGTAAATCTTCACCACAAGCAAAACATGATATGAGGTAATTAATTCACTTCAGTCCCAATACAGAAAACCAATGCATCTAATAGAGAATGGTGGTGAAATCTATCAAAATTAGAGTGGTCCCAAAAAGGAGGGATTTTTTCAAATTGACTGTGTGCTGGTTTTTGAAGTGCTCCCCCTCTGGCCAACATATGAAATAACAAGTGTGTGTAAGAAATTGAAATGTGCCCCATTTGGCCAAAATGTATCAAAAAATAAAAATAAATACAAATATATATATATATATATATATATATATATATATATATATATATATATATATATATATATATATATATATATATATATATATGTATATATATATATATATATATATATATATATATATATATGTGTGTGTGTGTGTGTGTGTGTGTGTGTGTGTGTGTGTGTGTGTGTGTGTGTGTGTGTGCATATAGAGACATACTGCAATAACTTGAAGTAAATAATGAAGATTAAAAACCAATTACAAACAAAAAAAATCCAAATAAATTAACTAAAAGCAGTCTTTTTCTCACAATGTGTCAACTTTTTTCTTTCAAAATTGGGAACAATTTCTCATATTCTTTCTTTTTCTGTAATATTGCAATATTTTCTCATAAAATGATTACTTTTTTAGGTCAAATTAATACTTTTTAATGCAAAATGGTGACATTTGTCATATAAAATTCGGAGTCATGACAATATTGCCTTTTTTTTTTTATTGTTCTTGTAAAATAGCAATTTTTTTTGAGTAAATTGATGACTTTTGTCATCATTTTGCCAAGTAAAATTTCGATTATCCTGGTGGTGAAATCTATGAAAATGAGGGTAGTCCCAATAAGGAGGGATTTGTGAAATTGACTGTGTGTCGGTTTTAAAAGTGCTCCCCCTCTGGTCAACATATGAAATAAAAAGTGTGTGTAAACTTTTAAAGTGCTCCCCCTCTGGCCAACATATGTAATAACAAGTGTGTGAAAGAAACTGAAATGCGTCCCCTTTGGCCAAAATTATTTAAAAAAATAAAATAAATATGTATGTAGAGACATACTGTAATAACTTGAAGAAAATAATGAAGATTAAAAAACAATTACAAATAAAAATATCAAAAAATAAATAAATAAATAAATAAAAACTTACCCTTTTTATATTTGCATGGATTGTATATATTATTAATGTTGTAAATACAAATCTTTATATATCTAGAAAGGGTGGTCCTAAAGAGGGAGGCATTTTTCAGAGGTCTCAAGAAGGTAAGAAATACAAGAATGTGTGTGTGTGTGTGTGTGTGTGTGTGTGTTCGATACAAAGTCTGTAAAAAGATGTTAGATATTTAAGCTTCTCCCACATTGTGTACCTCCTCTCCTGAGCGTCCAGTTAATGAATCGATGTGAATATTAAATCAGGCAGCAGCTGAATGAACTGTACCTGCTGCTCGACTGCAGCACGGAAGTGTTCTCCATAAAAACAAAGTGACTCCTGAGTGGTGTGCTTTCCCATCCCCCGATTTATGTTCACGTGTTGGGGCCAAAGAAAGCTGCTATTGAGGGACTTGTCGAAAAACCTTTGTTTTTCATTGTCAATTACAAAACCCAAAAGCAGTGAAGTTGTCAACATGTTTTTAAAAAGCAGGCACAAGTGGCAAAAAAAGACTGCGAAAGTTGAGGAATGCTCATCAAACACTTATTTGGAACATCCCACAGGTGAACAGGCTAATTGGGAACAGGTGGGTGCCATGATTGGGTATAAAAACATCTTCCATGAAATGCTCAGTCATTCACAAACAAGGATGGGGCGAGGGTCACCACTTTGTCAACAAATGCGTGAGCAAATTGTCCAACAGTTTAAGAACAACATTTCTCAACCAGCTATTGCAAGGAATTTAGGGATTTCACCATCTACGATCCGTAATATCATCAAAATTTCAAAGAATCTGGAGAAATCACTGCACGTAAGCGATGATATTACAGACCTTCGATCCCTCAGGCGGAACTGCATCAAAAACCGACGTCAGTGTGTAAAGGATATCACCACATTGGCTCAGGAACACTTCAGAAAACCACTGTCAGTAACTACACTTGGTCGCTACATATGTAAGTGCATGTTAAAACTCTACTATGCACAGCAAAAGCCATTTATCAACAACACCCAGAAATGCCGCCGGCTTTGCTGGGCCCGAGTTCATCTAAGATGGACTGATGCAAAGTGGAAAAGTGTTCTGTGGTCTGACGAGTCCACATTTCAAATTGTTTTTGGAAACTGTGGACGTCGTGTCCTCCGGACCAAAGAGGAAAAGAACCATCCGGACTGTAATATGGCGCAAAGTTCAAAAGCCAGCATCTGTGATGGTATGGGGGTGTATTAGCGCCCAAGGCATGGGCAACTTACCCATCTGTGAAGGCACCGTTAATGCTGAAAGGTTCATACAGGTTTTGGAGCAACACATGTTGCCATCCAAGCAATGTCATTATGGACGCCCCTGCTTATTTCAGCAAGCCACGTGTTAAAACAGCGTGGCTTCATAGTAAAAGAGTGAAAGTACCACAACGGAGACCCCGTTGAACAACTTAAGCTGTACATCAAGCAAGAATGAGAAATAATTTCACCTGAAAAGAATCAAAAATTGGTCTCCTCAGTTCCCAAACGTTTACTGAGTGTTGTTAAAAGGAAAGGCCATGTAACACAGTGGTAAAAATGCCCCTGTGACAACTTTTTTGCAATGTGTTACTGCCATTAAATTCTAAGTAAAAAAAATAAGGTTTCTCAGTTTGAACATTAAATGTCTTCAAGAGCAATGCTAACTATTGAGCGACAGCAGGGGCTTTTAGCTCGGTAGTCAGCATGCTCGCCTCTCATGTGGACAACACTGCAAAAAGTGAAATCTAAGTAAGATGAATTATCTCAAATAAGGGTGATATTTGCTTGTTTTCTGTCTGATAAGATCATTCTTCTCATTAAGCAGATTTTATGTTAGAGTGTTTTACTTGTTTTAAGTGTTTTGGTCCTAAATGATCTCAGTAAGATATTACAGCTTGTTGCTGAGATTTGATGACCTATATTGAGTAAAACATGCTTGAAACTAGAATATCAAGTGTTGCAAAGCTGTGTCATCAACACTCACATGTATAAAACTACTTTTTTAAAGTAATCATTTCTTACTTCAAGCATGAAAAAAAAATCATGATGTATGCATATCATTATGTCAAGATAATGGCACTAGCATTTACTTCATTTAAGAATATTTTTCAACATATTGAGCAAAAAGGTCTCTTTTTTATACCGAGAAAAATGCACTTGTTATTAGTGAGAATATACTTATTTTAAGGTATTTTGGGTTCATTGGGGTTTTACTTGTTTTGGAAAGTCTTGACAAGCCAAATGTTCTTGTTCTATTGGCAGATAATTTTGCTTAGTTCAAATAAAATACCCCCTCATTTTTGTATTTTTTTTTTCTTGTTTTTGAACTGTCAGGTTCAAACACTGATGGCATCTATTAAACAGGACAAGAAGCAACGAATCAAACAGAGACAGAATCCAATTTGGCTCAGTGACGAGAGACACCTGGACAGTGTACCCTTACAGTGTCTCAACACGCTCCGGCGAAAGATTGTACGCCACCTCTTTTATTTGGACTTTCCCTGATTACATGGCAACAGCTCTTTCTAAGGGACGTGGGTCGTAAACAGCCGTCGCCTTAAATTACAACAGTTCAATGAAAAGGGTTAGGGTTAGCTACTAATTTGACTTGTTTTGGAAAGTCTTGACAAGCAAAATTGTCTTATTCTATTGGCAGATCATTTTGCTTAGTTCAAATAAAATACCCCTCATTTTTGTATTTTTTTTCTTGTTTTTGAACTGTCAGATTCAAACACTGATGCCATCTATTAAACAGGACAAGAAGCAACGAATCAAACCGAGACAGAATCCAAATTGGCTCAGTGTCTCAACACGCTCTGGCTAAAGATTGTACGCCACCTCTTTTATTTGGACTTTCCCTGATTACATGGCAACAGCTGTTTCTAAGGGACATGGGTCGTAAACAGCCATAGCCTGTAATTACAACAGTTCAAAGAAAAGGGTTAGGATTAGCTACTATTTTGACTTGTTTTGGAAAGTCTTGACAAGCCAAATTGTCTTGTTCTATTGGCAGATAATTTTGCTTAGTTCAAATAAAATACCCCTCATTGTTGTATTTTTTTCTTCTTGTTTTTGAACTGTCAGGTTCAAACACTGATGCCATCTATTAAACAGGACAAGAAGCAACGAATCAAACAGAGACAGAATCCAATTTGGCTCAGTGAGGAGAGACGCCTGGACACTGTACCCTTACAGTGTCTCAAGACGCTCCGACGAAAGATTGTACGACACCTCTTTTATTTGGACTTTCCCTGATTACATGGCAACAACTGTTTCTAAGGGACGTGGGTCGTAAACAGCCGTCGCCTTTAATTACAACAGTTCAAAGAAAAGGGTTAGGGTTAGCTACTAATTAGGGCCCGCATGGCCCATTGCAAAAGGACTCTTCGGGAGTCCTTATGCAATGGGACATAAGGACCTATTGTTTTTCTAAGGTTTTATTATTATTATTATTATTATTATTATTATTCCGCCGCCTCTTTGAGCACTAATTTGACCCACTTAACATGCTTCAAAACTCACCATATTTGACCCAAACATCAGGACTTGCGAAAATTGTCTTTTAATAAAAAAAACCGAACCCCAAAACTAAAAATTGCACTCTAGCGCCCCCTAGGGGAAAAAAACTAGACTGCCTGTAACTCCCAGTAGGAAGGTCGGAGAGACATGAAACAAAATTCTTTATGTAGGTCTGACTTAGACCTACATTTCATAATTGTACATCATCAGGCAGAAATCAACAGGAAGTTGGCAATTCCCCCTTCAAGACAAAAAAGTACTAAAAACAGTCACTTGTGCCTCTTTGAGCTGTAATTTGACCCCCTTAACATGCTTCAAAACTCACCAAACTGAACGCACATATCAGGACTAGCAGAAATTGCGATCTAATAAAAAACCTAACCCCAAGTCTCAAAATTGCGCTCTACCGCAATTTTAGAATAAAACACAGATAAAACTGCTCCTCGGAAGAAAAAAATTACAAAACTGCCTGTAACTCCCACTGGGAAGGTCGGAGAGACATGAAACAAAAACCTCTATGTAGGTCTCACTTAGACGTACATTTAATAAACTGACAACCCCCAGCAAAAATCAACAGGAAGTTTGCTATTCCCCCTTCAAAACAATTTTTTTGTAAAAACCTGTCACCTTCCTTCAAAAACTATCTCCTCTGAGCGCGTTTGTCGTTTCGGCTTCACACTAACACAGCAGAGAGATTGAACCCTAGAAGCGCTTTTTTTTCTAACTGCTCCGGTTTTGATTTTATGAGCCTTCAAAGAACCGCTGCGCTGATGCTGCTGCGCTGCTGTTTTTTTAAGATGGCTGCTTAAAAGCAGGAAGCACCAACATGCCCACACGATGCAGACAAGGTAGGTACACTAGACAAAAGTCTTGGGACACTTCAGACTAAAAGTAGACAAAAGTATTGGGACACTTTTGACTAGGGCCGGCCCGTGGCATAGGCCGTATACGCAAATGCTAAGGGCGCCGTCCATCAGGGGGCGCCATGCCAGTGCCACAAATGTTGGAGGAAAAAAAAAAAAAAAAAAAAAAAGTTGTTACTATTATTTCTAAATACAAAAAAATAATCTCACGTTAATTAAAATGCAAAGTAAAGCCTATTTAATAGAAATATTATTTGTTACAACATTACGCCCCCCCTCCTCCCCCCGCACGGTGCGCCCCCTCCCTTCCCGTATCATGACTCTTTTTGGACGTCACCACATCAAAAAATCAACACAAGATGTCAAAACGGCCAAAACTGTCAGGTGCCCAGGGAAGAAAAAAGAGAAAAGAAGAGGAGGAGAAACGAGAAAAGACAGAGGTAGCAGGTAGGTAACATTAGCCTACATGAAATTATTTGTCTGTTACAGAATGTGATAGTAACCTGGCTTTTTAGCATTAAGCTAATGTTACATGATTCGGCAATTGCTAATCAATAAATAGCTAGTTCTGTTTTAACGTCGGGTTAATATGGTGGAGGGGGCTGAATTGTTATGGAAAATAATAATGTAACGTTAGGTAATTACAGTACTCCCACCTTACATTCCTCAGGGACATTTGTATTAGATCTTTTAAGCAGGTGTTTTTGTTTACATTGTTATTGCCTTCTGGTTAGCTAATGTTTGCCCTGCAGGTAATAGTCACTTTTCCACCCCTTTATATATTAGGTATAGTTGTAAGTAAAAAAAAAAAAGGTCAAAGACAAAGCTATTCGGGTTCTTGTGAGTATATACACTTCACTGCCGATGTGGGGGGGGCGCCACCTAAAATCTTGCCTAGGGCGCCAGATTGATTAGGGCCGGGCCTGCTTATGACTATCACTGGACAAAAGTATTGGGACATTTAGGACTAGCACCTGCCAAATATGCGGGCCCGACCAATGCTGCTTGCAGCTTTAATTTGACTTGTTTTGGAAAGTCTTGACAAGCCACATTTTCTTGTTCTATTGGCAGATAATTTTGCTTAGTTCAAATAAAATACCCCTATTTTTTTTTTTTTTTTTCTTGTTTTTGAACACTGACTTTTTGCAGTGAACCTAGGTTCGAGTCCCGTGCGAAACTGTATCAGGCAGGGATTGAACCACGTGGGTTACCGCGACAATAAAGCTTCTTGAATCCTTTACAAGTATGATATCGTCGCCATAAAAACGTGTTTGGCAGTGACAACAGACAAACTTCCTCGACTGACACGTTCCTGACCCCGAAGGGAGTGTGCACACTATCTAGCCCCGTTCCCTTTTTTTTTTCGCTTTCGGCCGACCCCTGCCGAGCGGGCCCCCTCGTCCCGCTCCCCTCTCACTCTGGCTCACATAGCGCCTTTTAATGGTAAATCAACAAAGGGCCCACATGAAAGAAAGGCTAGCTCTCTCCAGTTTGCGGGGCGAGGAGGAATTATTCATCAGTGCTGCCGTGTCGGCACTGCGGGCGAAAATCCTGCAGCAGCAGCCCTCGCTTTTAATTGCCAGAAAATGAGTGTAAATGATAGGGAGAGGGTGAAGGAGAAGGGGGCAAAATAGGAGAGAGGGGGGAAATATGAAGTATAAAGAACAAGGCTAACAGTCGGGGTGATAGAAAAAAAAAGTGGCAATCAGAGAAGTGAAGTGCCTCACCCCCAACGGAAAAAAAAAAAAAAAAAAAAAAGAGATAGGCAGGCTTGGGGGGGTGGGGGGGCCATCGAGAAAAGGAGTGGTGGGATTAGGTCTGAGAGACAGTTTACTACGCTCTTTTTGTGCGCCCAACCTGCAGGATTAGAGATAACAAATGTTAGCTGAGGACGAGCACCTGCTGTGAGCCCAGGAGGACGGAGGTGGGAGGAGGAGGAGGAGGAAGAGGAGCTAGCGCTGCTAAAACAGGGGGGGAAAAATGGGGGGAAAGTCATGGAGGGGGGCGCAAAAAAGTAGATTCTGCAAAGTAAATTTCGGCGTCTTGTGAGATTGCGTCTGTGGAGTTCAAGTCGCTAATCTGCAGGCCTGAAGGCGCCCTGGGTTCAAATTCCTCGATGGACGCTGCAAATTTTTTTTTTTTATCTGCAACCTTCTACCTCGGATAAGTTTGCCTGGGAAAAGTAATAATCGTTTGTCAATTCTCTTATTTTAGTAGACCAGTGATGTGCAGTCATGGAAAGAAAAAAAATGTAAAAAGAAAAAAAAAAAATTAAATTGTTATATGTATCCAGTGATTATACTATAGAGTTATTTTCCATTTAACTTCACCAGTTTTAGATTATTTGTATTCAAAATCGCTGAATTTTCACATTTGCCGTTCAAATACTGAGAAGAGACGGTGCGGTGAACAGCAGCCAGTCGAGGCACGTCACTCAGTGCCTCACCATGGATTCCGGACTCGGCTAACTGCTGGCCTGCTGTGCAGTGAGACTGTATTGCTATATGAACTATATTATACATTTCCATAGTTTAGTTAGCTGAGGTATATAATGTACAGTGTATTTTGTCAACAACTGTATGTGTGTAACGTATTTCTTGTGCTGAGCGATCATAAAACGGCTGCAAAAGACGCACTGGCTGAGGCTCCAGTAGCCCCGCCTCCTGCACCCCCGCCGTAGAATTGTTATATCAACTAAAGCCCACACTTAAACTTTCCACGTGCAAGAATGAATCTATTTAAAAAAAGTTATTTCATAAGAAGCCAAAAAGTGCAAAAACAATAATGTTCGTGTTGGAGGCGTTGTGAATGACTGCGGGGCCACAACATTATGTACACCTGCAGACTGCAGGTGTATCTAATTCACAACTCCTCCAACACGAACATTATTGTTTTTGCACTTTTTGGCTTCTTATTAAATAACTTTTGTAACCTATTTTCATGGGATTTTCTCTTTGTGATGTTAAATTCCTGTTATGCGCTGTTACACAGTATATGCCTTGAGCTCTTATTTTGAAGGCGCTAAGAGCGGAAGTGATGTGACACGGAGTGGAGCGGAGGTTTTTGAAAGAAGGTAAATAAAGTGGTCCTCGTGTAAACTGGAGCCTCCGTGTTAGATTCAATATCCCTCTTCAAATCAAGACTCAAAACACACCTATTCCTGACTGCTTATTCATTGTAATCATCTTTTCTTTTCTCTTTGTTGTTGTTGTTGTTTTTTGTATCCAATTTGATTTTATTGTTGTGATTTTGTACGGTGTCCTTATAAATAAAATGTATTATTATTATTATTATTATTATTATTATTATTATTATTATTATTATTATTATTATTATTATTATTATTGAAGTCACAAAGTGCATTATTTTTTTTAACATGCCTCAAAACAGCAGCTTGGAATTTGGGACATGCTCTCCCTGAGAGAGCATGAGGAGGTTCAGGTGGGCGGGGTTGGGGGCGCGGGGTTGAGGTAGGGGGGTGTATATTGTAGCGTCCCAGAATAGTTAGTGCTGCAAGGGGTTCTGGGTGTCAGGTTTTGTTGGCGACGAACCCCAAGATGCAGAGATGACGATAGACATTGAGCGGGAAAACATTATTTAATGTCCAAAAATATAAAGAAAAAAACACAAACCAGGAACTAGGAACAGGAAACAGGATGCCAGGGAAACAGGACCTGGAAGACGAGGAACAAAAAGACAGCAAGCTACAAACAGCTACAGAATATAGCTTACCGCTACCGCTTACAGCTAAAGTGACATCGACAAGTAGAAATGACAATAATCCAGCGCAGAGTGGAGGACAGGACAGGTCTAAATAGCAGCTGGCTGATTGACACCAGGTGTGGCCCGGTGCCAATCAGCCACAGCTGAGGGGGAGAAGCACTCAGGGAGATAATCAGGAAAGAACCAAAATAAGGGCGCTGACAGGAAACAAAGACAAACGCAGAGGAAAAACTAAAACGTGGCAAGCCTGACGCTGGGTATTTGTTCTGTTGTGTTTATGTTGTGTTACGGTGCGGATGTTCTCCCGAAATGTGTTTGTCATTCTTGTTCGGTGTGGGTTCACAGTGTGGCGCATATTTGTAACAGTGTTAAAGTTGTTTATACTTATGCTCTGTACTTCTCCCTACGTCCGTGTACACAGCGGCGGTTTAAAAAGTCTTAAATTTTACTTTTTGAAACCGATACCGATCATTTCCGATTTTACATTTTAAAGCATTTATCTGCCGATAATATCGTGAGATC
>NC_084551.2:59590000-59677500 GCF_033978685.3 Nerophis lumbriciformis | reverse complement strand
TTTCACAAGAAAAACTTAGAATTTTGGCAGTATTATAATAAAACGCAAGTCAAAATGTTACAAGAAAAACTGAACAATATTATGATAAAAGTTGGAATTGTACTCAATAACAGTTGCAATTTTACAAGAAAAGCTTAAAATGTTGGCATTTTTATGAAAAGAGTCGGAACTTAACTCGACAAAAGTCACAATTTTTTAAGAAAACTTAAAAATGTTGGCAATACTATAATAATAATCAAAATTTCACTTGGCAAAAATTATGACAAAAGTCATCATTTTACTGTAGAAGCTAACCGTTAATGGCCACTATAGTCTTAGTACCGTAGTGTATTTGTTCATCCTATGGTCACATACGGGACGCGGGTTGTCTTACGTCAGCACCGGAAGTCGTAAAATCAGCTGTTCACCTGGCGGGGTTTTTTCGGGGATGAATAGGGAAGTCCTTCTTTAGCTGCTGTCTTATTTTATCATATATTTCTGCCTTTGCATCTGTCAATGTTTACCTTTGTATGCACATGAAATCAACCAAAAATCCCGACTTTGGAGCAATGTTCACAGACTCTAGTATTTGGCTCTCTATGAGATGCAATGGTTTTCCATATTGGGACCATGATTTCGGTCCTAACTTGTTCACACCTCCTCATATGGACGGTACTTTTCCTTGTTGATGTCTCCAGAAGGTTAGAAATACAAGAACAAACACACACACACAGACACACACACATTATTGTATGTATTACATTCTTGAGACCTCCAAAAATGCAAATATAAAAAACGTGTGTTGTGAAAAATGAGTTGGAATTTTACAAGAAAAGGGTCACAATTTCACAAGAAAAACTTAGAATTTTGGCAGTATTATAATAAAACGCAAATCAAAATGTTTACAAGAAAAACTGAACATTTGTGCAATATTATCATAAAAGTTGGAATTGTACTCAATAACAGTCGCAATTTTACAAGAAAAGCCTAAAATGTTGGCATTTTTATGAAAAGAGTCGTAACTTTACTCGACAAAAGTGACAATTTTATAAGAAAACTTTGCAGCTGTCAATGTTTACTTTTGTATGCACATGAAATCAACCAAAAATCCCGACTTTGGAGCAATGTTCACGGACTCTAGTATTTTGCTCTCTATTAGATGCAATGGTTTTCAATATTGGGACCATGATTTCGGTCCTAACTTGTTCACACCTCCTCATATGGACGGTACTTTTCCTTGTTGATGTCTCCAGAAGGTCAGAAATACAAGAACAAACACACACACACACACACACACACACACACACACACACATTATTGTATGTATTACATTATTGAGACCTCCAAAAATGCAAATATAAAAAACGTGTGTTGTGAAAAATGAGTTGGAATTTTACAATAAAAGCGTCACAATTTCACAAGAAAAACTTAGAATTTTGGCAGTATTATAATAAAACGCAAGTCAAAATTTTACAAGAAAAACTGAACATTTGTGCAATATTATGATAAAAGTTGGAATTGTACTCAATAACAGTCGCAATTTTACAAGAAAAGCTTAAAATGTTGGCATTTTTATGAAAAGAGTTGTAACTTTACTTGACAAAAGTCACCATTTTTTAAGAAAACTTTGCACCTGTAAATGTTTGCTTTTGTATGCACAGTAAATCAACCAAAAATTCCGACTTTGGAACAATGTTCACGGACTCTAGTATTTGGCTCTCTATTAGATGAAATGGTTTTGGGACCATGATTTCGGTCCTAAATTGTTCACCGGTCCTCATATGGACGGTACTTATCCTTGTTGATGTCTCCAGAAAGTTAGAAATACAAGAACAAACACACACACACACACACACACACACACACACACACACATACACACACACACACATTATTGTTTGTATTACATTCTTGAGACCTCCAAAAATGCAAATATAAAAAACGTGTGTTGTGAAAAATGAGTTGGAATTTTACAAGAAAAGGGTCACAATTTCACAAGAAAAACTTAGAATTTTGGCAGTATTATAATAAAACGCAAATCAAAATTTTTACAAGAAAAACTGAACATTTGTGCAATATTATGATAAAAGTTGGAATTGTACTCAATAACAGTCGCAATTTTACAAGAAAAGCTTAAAATGTTAGCATTTTAATGAAAAGAGTCGTAACTTTACTCGACAAAAGTCACAATTTTATGAGAAAACTTTGCACCTGTCAATGTTTACTTTTGTATGCACATGAAATCAACCACAAATCCCGACTTTGGAGCAATGTTCACGGACTCTAGTATTTGGCTCTCTATGAGATGCAATGGTTTTCCATATTGGGACCATGATTTCGGTCCTAACTTGTTCACCGGTCCTCATATGGACGGTACTTATCCTTGTTAATGTCTCAAGAATGTTGGAAATACAAGAACACACACACACACACACAAACACACACAAACGCACACACACACACACACACACATACACATTATTGTATTTATTACCTTCTTGAGACATCCAAAAAATACCTAGCACCAACTTTTCTAGATATATAAAGATTTGTATTTACAACATTAATAACATATACATACTATGCAAATATTAAAAAAACCTTGTTGTGAAAAATGAGTTGGAATTTCACAAGAAATAGGTCACAATTTCGCAAAAAAAACTTAGAATTTTGGCAGTATTATAATAAAACGTAAGACTAAATTTTACAAGAAAAACTGAACATTTGCGCAATATTATGATAAAAGTTGGAATTGTACTCAATAACAGTCGCAATTTTACAAGAAAAGCTTAAAATGTTGGCATTTTTATAAAAAGAGTCGGAACTTAACTCGACAAAAGTCACAATTTTATAAGAAAACTTAAGAATGTTGGCAATACTATAATAATAATCAGAATTTCACTTGGCAAAAATTATGACAAAAATCATAATTTTACTGTAGAAGCTAACCGTTAATGGCCACTATAGTCTTAGTACCGTAGTGTATTTGTTCATCCTATGGTCACATATGGGTTGTCTTACGTCAGCACCGGAAGTCGTAAAATCAGCTGTTCACCTGGCGGGGTTTTTTCGGGGATGAATAGGGAAGTCCTTCTTTAGCTGCTGTCTTGTTTTATCATAAATTTCTGCCTTTGCATCTGTCAATGTTTACCTTTGTATGCACATGAAATCAACCAAAAATCCCGACTTTGGAGCAATGTTCACGGACTCTAGTATTTTGCTCTCTATTAGATGCAATGGTTTTCCATATTGGGACCATGATTTCGGTCCTAACTTGTTCACACCTCCTCATATGGACAGTACTTTTCCTTGTTGATGTCTCCAGAAGGTTAGAAATACAAGAACAAACACACACACACAGACACACACACATTATTGTATGTATTACATTCTTGAGACCTCCAAAAATGCAAATATAAAAAACGTGTGTTGTGAAAAATGAGTTGGAATTTTACAAGAAAAGGGTCACAATTTCACAAGAAAAACTTAGAATTTTGGCAGTATTATAATAAAACGCAAATCAAAATGTTTACAAGAAAAACTGAACATTTGTGCAATATTATCATAAAAGTTGGAATTGTACTCAATAACAGTCGCAATTTTACAAGAAAAGCCTAAAATGTTGGCATTTTTATGAAAAGAGTCGTAACTTTACTCGACAAAAGTGACAATTTTATAAGAAAACTTTGCAGCTGTCAATGTTTACTTTTGTATGCACATGAAATCAACCAAAAATCCCGACTTTGGAGCAATGTTCACGGACTCTAGTATTTTGCTCTCTATTAGATGCAATGGTTTTCAATATTGGGACCATGATTTCGGTCCTAACTTGTTCACACCTCCTCATATGGACGGTACTTTTCCTTGTTGATGTCTCCAGAAGGTCAGAAATACAAGAACAAACACACACACACACACACACACACACATTATTGTATGTATTACATTATTGAGACCTCCAAAAATGCAAATATAAAAAACGTGTGTTGTGAAAAATGAGTTGGAATTTTACAATAAAAGCGTCACAATTTCACAAGAAAAACTTAGAATTTTGGCAGTATTATAATAAAACGCAAGTCAAAATTTTACAAGAAAAACTGAACACTTGTGCAATATTATGATAAAAGTTGGAATTGTACTCAATAACAGTCGCAATTTTACAAGAAAAGCTTAAAATGTTGGCATTTTTATGAAAAGAGTTGTAACTTTACTTGACAAAAGTCACCATTTTTTAAGAAAACTTTGCACCTGTAAATGTTTGCTTTTGTATGCACAGTAAATCAACCAAAAATTCCGACTTTGGAACAATGTTCACGGACTCTAGTATTTGGCTCTCTATTAGATGAAATGGTTTTGGGACCATGATTTCGGTCCTAACTTGTTCACCGGTCCTCATATGGACGGTACTTATCCTTGTTGATGTCTCCAGAAAGTTAGAAATACAAGAACAAACACACACACACACACACACACACACACACACACACATACACACACACACACATTATTGTTTGTATTACATTCTTGAGACCTCCAAAAATGCAAATATAAAAAACGTGTGTTGTGAAAAATGAGTTGGAATTTTACAAGAAAAGGGTCACAATTTCACAAGAAAAACTTAGAATTTTGGCAGTATTATAATAAAACGCAAGTCAAAATTTTACAAGAAAAACTGAACATTTGTGCAATATTATGATAAAAGTTGGAATTGTACTCAATAACAGTCGCAATTTTACAAGAAAAGCTTAAAATGTTGGCATTTTTATGAAAAGAGTCGGAACTTAACTCGACAAAAGTCACAATTTTATAAGAAAACTTAAAAATATCGGCAATATTATAAATAATAATCAGAATTTCATTTGGCAAAAATTATGACAAAAGTCATAATTTTACTGTAGATGTTTAATGGCCACTATAGTCTTAGTACCGTAGTGTATTTGTTCATCCTATAGTCACATATGGGTTGTCTTATGTCAGCACCGGAAGTCGTAAAATCAGCTGTTCACCTGGCGGGTTTTTTCGGGGATAAATAGGTAAGTTCTTCTTTAGCTGCTGTCTTGTTTTATCATATATTTCTGCCTTTGCACCTGTCAATGTTTACTTTTGTATGCACATGAAATCAACCAAAAATCCCGACTTTGGAGCAATGTTCACGGACTCTAGTATTTTGCTCTCTATTAAATGCAATGGTTTTCCATATTGGGACCATGATTTCGGTCCTAACTTGTTCACACCTCCTCATATGGACGGTACTTTTCCTTGTTGATGTCTCCAGAAGGTTAGAAATACAAGAACAAACACACACACACACACATGTATGTATTACATTCTTGAGACCTCCAAAAATGCAAATATAAAAAACATGTGTTGTGAAAAATGAGTTGGAATTTTACAAGAAAAGGGTCACAATTTCACAAGAAAAACTTAGAATTTTGGCAGTATTATAATAAAACGCAAGTCAAAATTTTACAAGAAAAACTGAACATTTGTGCAATATTATGATAAAAGTTGGAATTGTACTCAATAACAGTCGCAATTTTAGAAGAAAAGCTTAAAATGTTGGCATTTTTATGAAAAGAGTCGTAACTTTACTCGACAAAAGTCACAATTTTATAAGAAAACTTTGCACCTGTCAATGTTTGCTTTTGTACGTACAGTAAATCAACCAAAAATCCCGACTTTGGAGCAATGTTCACGGACTCTAGTATTTGGCTCTCTATGAGATGCAATGGTTTTCCATATTGGGACCATGATTTCGTTCCTAACTTGTTCACACCTCCTCATATGGACGGAAGCTTTCCTTGTTGATGTCTCCAGAAGGTTAGAAATACAAGAACAAAAAAACACACACACACACACACACACACACACACACACACACACACACACACACACACACACACATTATTGTATGTATTACATTCTTGAGACCTCCAAAAATGGAAATATAAAAAACGTGTGTTGTGAAAAATGAGTTGGAATTTTACAAGAAAAGGGTCACAATTTCACAAGAAAAACTTAGAATTTTGGCAGTATTATAATAAAACGCAAGTCAAAATTTTACAAGAAAAACTGAACACTTGTGCAATATTATGATAAAAGTTGGAATTGTACTCAATAACAGTCGCAATTTTAGAAGAAAAGCTTAAAATGTTGGCATTTTTATGAAAAGAGTTGTAACTTTACTTGACAAAAGTCACCATTTTATAAGAAAACTTTGCACCTGTAAATGTTTGCTTTTGTCCATCCATCCATCCATTTTTTACCGCTTATTCCCTTTGGGGTCGCGGGGGGCGCTAGAGCCTATCTCAGCTACAATCGGGCGGAAGGCGGGGTACACCCTGGACAAGTCGCCACCTGTATGCACAGTAAATCAACCAAAAATTCCGACTTTGGAACAATGTTCACGGACTCTAGTATTTGGCTCTCTATTAGATGAAATGGTTTTGGGACCATGATTTCGGTCCTAACTTGTTCACCGGTCCTCATATGGACGGTACTTATCCTTGTTGATGTCTCCAGAAGGTTAGCAATACAAGAACAAACACACACACACACACACACACACACACACACACACACATTATTGTACGTATTACATTCTTGAGACCTCCAAAAATGCAAATATAAAAAACGTGTGTTGTGAAAAATGAGTTGGAATTTTACAAGAAAAGGGTCACAATTTCACAAGAAAAACTTAGAATTTTGGCAGTATTATAATAAAACGCAAATCAAAATTTTTACAAGAAAAACTGAACATTTGTGCAATATTATGATAAAAGTTGGAATTGTACTCAATAACAGTCGCAATTTTACAAGAAAAGCTTAAAATGTTGGCATTTTTATGAAAAGAGTCGTATTTTTACTCGACAAAAGTGACAATTTTATAAGAAAACTTTGCACCTGTCAGTGTTTGCTTTTGTATGCACAGTAAATCAACCAAAAATCCCGACTTTGGAGCAATGTTCACGGACTCTGGTATTTGGCTCTCTATTAGATGAAATGGTTTTGGGACCATGATTTCGGTCCTAACTTGTTCACCGGTCCTCATATGGACGGTACTTTTCCTTGTTGATGTCTCCAGAAGGTTAGCAATACAAGAACAAACACACACACACACACACACACACACACACACACACATTATTGTATGTATTACATTCTTGAGACCTCCAAAAATGCAAATATAAAAACCGTGTGTTGTGAAAAATGAGTTGGAATTTTACAAGAAAAGGGTCACAATTTCACAAGAAAAACTTAGAATTTTGGCAGTATTATAATAAAACGCAAGTCAAAATTTTACAAGAAAAACTGAACATTTGTGCAATATTATGATAAAAGTTGGAATTGTACTCAATAACAGTCGCAATTTTACAAGAAAAGCTTAAAATGTTGGCATTTTTATGAAAAGAGTCGTATTTTTACTCGACAAAAGTGACAATTTTATAAGAAAACTTTGCACCTGTCAGTGTTTGCTTTTGTATGCACAGTAAATCAACCAAAAATCCCGACTTTGGAGCAATGTTCACGGACTCTGGTATTTGGCTCTCTATTAGATGAAATGGTTTTGGGACCATGATTTCGGTCCTAACTTGTTCACCGGTCCTCATATGGACGGTACTTTTCCTTGTTGATGTCTCCAGAAGGTTAGCAATACAAGAACAAACACACACACACACACACACACACACACACACATTATTGTATGTATTACATTCTTGAGACCTCCAAAAATGCAAATATAAAAAACGTGTGTTGTGAAAAATGAGTTGGAATTTTACAAGAAAAGGGTCACAATTTCACAAGAAAAACTTAGAATTTTGGCAGTATTATAATAAAACGCAAATCAAAATTTTTACAAGAAAAACTGAACATTTGTGCAATATTATGATAAAAGTTGGAATTGTACTCAATAACAGTCGCAATTTTACAAGAAAAGCTTAAAATGTTGGCATTTTTATGAAAAGAGTCTTATTTTTACTCGACAAAAGTGACAATTTTATAAGAAAACTTTGCACCTGTCAATGTTTGCTTTTGTATGCACAGTAAATCAACCAAAAATCCCGACTCTGGAGCAATGTTCACGGACTCTAGTATTTGGCTCTCTATTAGATTAAATGGTTTTGGGACCATGATTTCGGTCCTAACTTGTTCACCGGTCCTCATATGGACGGTACTTTTCCTTGTTGATGTCTCCAGAAGGTTAGAAACACACACACACACACACACACACACACACACACACACACACACACACACACACACACACACGTCGAACCAAGGTGAGCTGCGCTGTGTTACATGTGACGATGAGGGGTCTGGGGGCTTTGGGAG
This sequence comes from Nerophis lumbriciformis, assembly GCF_033978685.3. Classification (NCBI taxonomy): domain Eukaryota; kingdom Metazoa; phylum Chordata; class Actinopteri; order Syngnathiformes; family Syngnathidae; genus Nerophis; species Nerophis lumbriciformis. The sequence continues at coordinate 59,669,187 of NC_084551.2, read as the reverse complement.
TCGAGGTCCTGACCTCAGACATGTCGCCCGCACTTCAAATCCTCCGACATCACCCCCGATTAGCATTCAGGCCCCCAGTTTGACCTTTTATTTTGGAATTTACAGTCCAAACGCTCTACGGAACAACCCAATGAAAACTAATACGGCGATAAGAGCGCGTGCGGCTTTCACTCATTCACTTAAACACACCTCGCCTTCTCCATATGTTGTTGCCGTTTCATATTTTGGGGGGGCGAGTGGGGCGTGGGGGGAGAATAAAAAGGAATTTAAAAAAAAAAAAAAAAAAGGCAGAGAATCACTGCAGGGGCTGCTAAACGAAGCATTAAGACCCCGAGTGACCGAGGGGAATTATTTGGCTCCATTAAGCAGGCATTAACATGAATTACTATCTAATTAAAATTAAACAGCTCATTAATAACTTTGCAGTCGGGGCCTTAGTGCGGATGTTGTGTGGAGTGAGTGTGTGTTGTGTTGTGTTGCGTTGTGTTGTGTTGTGTTGGATTGTGTTGTGGTGGCCGAGAGAGCAGTCAAGTGGGATAAAACCCAGCAGCTGCTCCGACTCAGGAGACTTTTCTGGAGGACTTTTCTGGAGGACTCTGACCTGCGCAGCCAAACAAGAACAAGTTAAGTCGACTTCACTGGAAAAAGTCAGTGTTGAAAAACAAGAAAAAAAATATACAAAAATTAGGGGTATTTTATTTGAACTAAGCAAAATTATCTGCCAATAGAACAAGAAACATTTGGCTTGTCAAGACTTTCCAAAACAAGTCAAATTAGTAGTTAACCCTAACCCTAACCTTTTTCTTTGAACTGTTGTAATCAAAGGCGATGGCTGTTTACGACCCACGTCCCTTAGAAACAGCTGTTGCCATGTAATCAGGGAAAGTCCAAATAAAAGAGAAAAAACAAATATTTCGCCAGAGCGTGTTGAGACATTGTACAAGGGTACAGTGTCCAGGCGTCTCTCCTCACAGAGCCAAATTGGTTACTGTCTCTGTTTGATTCGTCGCTTCTTGTCCTGTTCAATCGATGTCATCAGTGTTTGAACCTGACAGTTCAAAAACAAGAAGAAGAAAAAATACAAAAATTAGGGGTATTTTATTTGAACTAAGCAAAATTATCTGCCAATAGAACAAGAACATTTGGCTTGTCAAGACTTTCCAAAACAAGTCAAATTATCTAACCTCAATGAACCCAAAAATACCTTAAAATAAGTATATTCTCACTAATAACAAGTGCACTTTTCTTGGTAGAAAAAAAAGAGACCTTTTTGCTCAATATGTTGAAAAATATTCTTAAATGAAGTAAATGCTAGTGCCATTATCTTGACATAATGATATGCGCTCGGCATTACATTTCTTGAAACCAGCAAACTTATATTAAAAACTAATTTATTGTTCTTAATGGAAAGGCAACAAGGCAACCGCTTGTTACTTTCGGGGTTTCCTAGCCGCTCAGGCAAATCATATGGTCTAAAAATGCATTTTTCCATGGATAACATGACATCATCGCGCCAAGTGCGTGCTCTTTCAGTCAATTGGTGTGCATATATACAGCCCGGCCCCCGGCCAAAATCTTTTTAATTGTATTTTTGAGGAATTTATCTGAATGTGCATGAACTATTTCTGTTCAAAATTGTTAGAAATGTTAAATGTTTAAATATTAACTGTCAGTTTACTGTACTGTGCCAACTGTACTACTATATGAGTACATATTTTCTATTGTTTCATTGAAAATAAAACAGCAAAGTCCATTTGGCTGTCATCTGTTTTAATTATGAGACACAATTGTGTCAAAGTCATGATTTTTTTTTTTCATGCTTGAAATAAGAAATGATGACTTTAAAAAAGTAGTTTTATACTTGTGAGTGTTGATGACACAGCTTTGCAACACTTGATATTCTAGTTTCAAGCATGTTTTACTCAATATAGGTCATCAAATCTCAGCAACAAGCTGTAATATCTTACTGAGATCATTTAGGACCAAAACACTTAAAACAAGTAAAACACTCTAACATAAAATCTGCTTAGTGAGAAGAATTATCTTATCAGACAGAAAATAAGCAAATATCACCCTTATTTGACATATTTCATCTTACTTAGATTTCACTTTTTGCAGTGTTCTTCATCCTCATTTGTTCACAGACAACATTCCCAAAGACTAATTCGAGACAGTTTGGCTTCTGCAAATGACACCTTTAGAGTTACTTAGACCAGTGTTTTTCAACCTTTTTTGAGCCAAGGCACATTTTTTGCGTTGAAAAAATCCGGAGGCACACCACCAGCAGAAATCATTAAAAAACGAAACTCAGTTGAAAGGTTTTTTTTTGCTGTTTTCCTGCGTGTAGTGTTTTAGTTATTGTCTTGCGCTCTACTTTGTTTTAGCAATCAAGAATATTTCAGTTGTTTTTATCCTTCTTTGTGGGGACATTGTTGATTGTCATGTCATGTTCGGATGTACATTGTCTTTGCTCCACAGTAAGTCTTTGCTGTCGTCCAGCATTCTGTTTTTGTTTACTTTGTAGCCAGTTCAGTTATAGTTTTGTTCTGCATAGCTTTCCCTAAGCTTCAATGCCTTTTCTTAGGGGCACTCACCTTTTGTTTATTTTTGGTTTAAGCATTAGACACCTTTTTACCTGCACGCTGCCTCCCGCTGTTTCCCACATCTACAAAGTAATTACCTCCCTGCTGCCACCTACTGATATGGAAGAGTAGTACACGGTTACTCTGCCCAGCTCTAGACAGCACCGACACTCAACAACAACACATAATTTGCAGACTATAATTAATAATTTGCAAAAAAATATTTTTAACCCAAATAGGTGAAATTAGATAATCTCCCACAGCACACCAGACTGTATGTGGTTGAAAAACACTGACTTAGATGAATGTCCTGAGAATAGGAAAGAAAATAACAGTTTGTAATGGTAAATAAAAACAGAATACAATGATTTGCAAATCCTTTTCAACTTATATTCAATTGAATAGACTGAAAAGACAAGATATTTAACGTTCGAACTGGTAAACGTTGTTATTTTTTGCAAATATTAGCTCATTTGGAATTTGATGCCTGCAACATGTTTCGAAAAAGCTGGCACAAGTGGCAAAAAAGACTGAGAACGTTGAGGAATGCTCATCAAACACTTATTTGGAACATCCCACAGGTGAACAGTCTAATTGGGAACAGGTGGGTGCCATGATTGGGTATAAAAGCAGCTTCCATGAAATGCTCAGTCATTCACAAACAAGGACGGGGCGAGGGTCACCACTTTGTCAACAAATGCGCGAGCAAATTTTCAAACAATTTAAGAACAACATTTCTCAACCAGCTATTGCAAGGAATTTAGGGATTTCACCATCTACGGTCCGTAATATCATCAAAGGGTTCAGAGAATCTGGAGAAATCACTGGACGTAAGCAGCTAAGCCCGTGACCTTCGATCCCTCAGGCTGTACTGCATCAACAAAGCGACATCAGTGTGTAAAGGATATCACCACATGGGCTCAGGAACTTTTCAGAAAACCACTGTCAGTAACTACAGTTTGTCGCGACATCTGTAAGTGCAAGTTAAAACTCTACTATGGGGCGGTATAGCTCGGTTGGTAGAGCGGCCGTGCCAGCAACTTGAGGGTTGCAGGTTCGATCCCCGCTTCCGCCATCCTAGTCACTGCCGTTGTGTCCTTGGGCAAGACACTTTACCCACCTGCTCCCAGTGCCACCCACACTGGTTTAAATGTAACGTAGATATTGGGTTTCACTGTGTAAAGCGCTTTGAGTCACTAGAGAAAAGCGCTATATAAAATATAATTCACTTCACTTCACTTCACTACTATGCAAAGCCAAAGCCATTTATCAACAACACCCAGAAATGCCGCCCGAGCTCATCTAAGATGGACTGATGCAAAGTGTAAAAGTGATCTATGGTCTGACGTGTCCACATTTCAAATTGTTTTTGGAAACTGTGTACGTTGTGTCCTCAGGACCAAAGAGGAAAAGAACCATCCGGATTGTTATAGGCGCAAAATTCAGCATGTGTGATGGTATGGGGGTGTATTAATGCCCAAGACATGGGTAACTTACACATCTGTGAAGGCACCATTAATGCTGAAAGGTACATACAGGTTTTGGGGCATCCAAGCAATGTTTTTTTCATGGACGCCCCTGCTTATTTCAGCAAGACAATGCCAAGCCACGTGTTACATCAACGTGGCTTCATAGTAAAAGAGTGTGGTTACCAGAGGTGTGGACTCGAGTCACATGACTTGGACTCGAGTCAGACTCGAGTCATGAATTTGATGACTTTAGACTCGACTTGACAAAATGTAAAAAGACTTGCAACTTGACTTAGACTTTAACATCAATAACTTGTGACTTCACTTGGACTTGAGCCTTTTGAATTGACATGACTTGCTACTTTCCCCAAAACCCAAAGATGAAAAAGTTATTCGGGAGCGCTCCGTATTTTTCATTGTGTATTTGTCTATCAGCGTTGCGTGTGTCAGCTGGTGTGGTCTCAGTACAACAGCCAATCAAATTAGATCTACTTTGTTTTCATCACACAGCATTCATCCAATCAAATTGCAGGACAACCAACGAAGAAGACATGTCCAAACCACACGCCAGTGAACAAAAAATGATGCCTAAAATAACTTCGTTTGGGTATAAAAATTACGAGGTGGTCAACACAAAACGGTTTGCAGTATGCAACACATGCGGTTCGAAAATGACTGATGGAGAGGCAACAACTTCCAACTTCGTCCGGCATTTGAAGTTGCACAAAGAACGGTAAGTTTTGAATGTAAGATAACGTTTATTGGCTAAGTAACGTGACTTTTATTTGCTGTGTAGTTAAATCAGTGAGGCTGTAAACTCACTGCTAACGTTATAACGTTATTGCAAACACGGGAATCTGTTGCAGTTCACTACCTTATTCATACTTTTTGTTCAGTGATTTTTTTAAGCAGGGTTACGTTAGTCAATATATCACACGTAACGTTAGACGGCGGTCAGCAGCACCGCGTATTTTAGCCACCTAAAAAAAAGACAAAAATAGTAAAATAAAGGTCAGTTAAAATGTATACTATATTATGAATATGTGTACCGTTTTAGCTAGCTTTCTGACATACTGTTGGTTGTTTACCTCAGTGGTCCCCAACCACCGGGCCGCGGCCCGGTACTGGTCCGAGAATCGAATGGTATCGGGCCGCACAAGAAATATATATATTTATTTTATTTATTTTTTTTAATTAAATCAACATAAAAAACACAAGATACACTCACAAGTAGTGCACCAACCCAAAAAAACTATCTCCCCCCTTTTGTTCTGGGCATTGAACATGAACACTCTTCCTTCACTGTTCCGAGTGGCCATGAGAGTCTTGGCAGTGCCTGCCTCCAGTGCTCCAGTGGAGCGAGTTTTCAGCCATGGTGGCATCATACTACGCCCCCATCGTGCACAAATGACTGACAGACTCTTGGCTAATTTGGTCTTTTGCAAATGCAATGCAGCATAGGGCCCTGACATATAAAAAGTACAACTTTTTTGTTATGTTCACGTATATGTCATGTTTTTTCAATGTTAACACTTTTGTACAAATAAGTACATTTGCACTTTATTTTTCAATGTGTTTATTCTGTAAAGGAATGAGTTAATGTTTAAAATGACTGGTTAATAGTGCTATTATAAAGTGCAATGTCAGCACAATTTTCTTTCCTGCAATTTAAAATGCACTTGTTTTAATAAATAAATACAGCATTTGAAAAGCATACACAATCTGTGTTAATATATTAGTCTGTGGTTAAAAGGACTTGAAAGGACTCGAAACTCAAAATGCAGGACTTTGGACTTGACTTGAGACTTTCCAGTCTTGACTTTGGACTTGACTCGGGGCTTGCCTGTCTTGACTCGGGACTTGACTCGGACTTGAGGGCAAAGACTTGAGACTTACTTGTGACTTGCAAAACAATGACTTGGTCCCACCTCTGGTGGTTACTAGACTGGCCTGACCTGTCTCTCGTTGAAAATGTGTGGCGCATTATGAAGCCTAAAATACCACAACGGACTGTTGAACAACTTAAGCTGTACATCAAGCAAGAATGGGAAAGAATTCCACCTGAGAAGCTTCAAAAATGTGTCTAATCAGTTCCCAAACGTTTACTGAGTGTTGTTAAAAGGAAAGGCCATGTAACACAGTGGTAAAAATGCTCCTTTTTTGTGATGTGTTGCTGCCATTATATTCAAAGTTAATGATTATTTGCAAAAAAAAATTCAGTTTCTCAGTTCGAACGTTAAATATTTTGTCTTTGCAGTCGATTCAATTGAACTACGACTAACTAACTGTTTTGTCTCCGTGAAGACGTCGCACGCAAACACGTGCAAAAAGCGGTGCAGATGTAGCCACGGAGCTGCGGGCGAGAGTGTTAGCGAGCATATTTTGACAAGTGTACGTGATGGGCGTCGACTCACTCCCGCTGAGTCCTGTCGGGGGGGTTTTAGGCTTCGACGTGGATCAGCCTGGCAGGATCTGTCAGGAGCAGAGAGAGAAGCAGACGGCGTTACATCAGTGGAGAGAGGATGCTGAATGAAGATGACAAAACACAGAAAGAAGCCGCTTTCGCTATCTAAAAGGTCAACATGCTGGAGAACATCCTCTTTGGTGTAGTCACTGTTTTTTTTTTTTATTGCATCCACCTGTTGCTGACTATATACAGTATTTTATACTGCCTAGACGGGGGGGCTGGAAGGCTATCCCACATGTCTTTAGACAGCGTTTCTGGGTGTTGTTGATAAATGACTTTGGCTTTGCATACACTCTTAGAAATAAGGGTTCTAAAAGGGTTCTTCTACAAGGGCTGAGGTTCTAACTGGAAGCATTTGCTTCTGAAAAACCCTTTCCCGAAGAAAGGGTTTTTCAAGGGTTCTTGGTAACGCTAATGGTTCCAGTAAGAACCATTTTGATCCAGAGAACCCTTTAAAACCCCTTTTCTGAATAATTGGTTTTAAAAGGGTTCTCACTAACACTAAGGGTTCCAGTAAGAACTATTTTGATCCAGAGAACCGTTTTTGGAAGAAAGAGTTCTTCAGGGATTGTTGAAAGCATGGGTAAGATCCTGTGTCACCAGGGACATACTTCCTGATAACATTTGCCAATAATGGTGCCTATCTTTAAATAAATGTTTTTCTCATTAAAATGTTTTGAATGTTTGTTCAATGTCAACATGATAAATGACCACAATATAATATGAACTAAACTGATCTGTAGAATACAATATGGTTCTTTATAGAACCCTCAGAAGACGAGACGGTTATCGGTGAAAACCTTTGAAAAGGGATGTTTTTAGAACCCCCTGTGTCAGGTCTAGATGAAACCCTTGAAACATGAAAGAGTTCTTTGTGGAACTCCCTGTGTGGGTTCTAGATGAAACCCTTGAAACATGAAAGGGTTCTTAGTGGAACTCCCTGCATGGGTTCTAGATGAAACCCTTGACAAACGAAAGGGTTCTTAGTGGAACTCCCTGTGTGGGTTCTAGATGAAACCCTTGACAAACGAAAGGGTTCTTAGTGGAACTCCCTGTGTGGGTTCTAGATGAAACCCTTGAAATACGAAAGGGTTCTTAGTGGAACTCCCGGCGTGGGTTCTAGATGAAAGTCTTGAAATACAAAAGGGTTCTTAGTGGAACTCCCTGTGTGGGTTCTAGATGAAACCCTTGAAATACGAAAGGGTTCTTAGTGGAACTCCCTGTGTGGGTTCTAGATGAAACCCTTGAAACATGAAAGGGTTCTTAGTGGAACTCCCTGCGTGGGTTCCTTGTAGAACCTCTCATGGGGGGTTCTGGGTGGAACCTTACACACACAGTTCTAGGTAGAACCCTCCAAAAGGGTTCCAGGTGGAACCTTTATAAAAAGGTTCTACCTGGAGCCAAAAAGGGTTCTCCTATGAGGACGAGCCGAAGAACCTTATATGGTTCTACTTAGCACTTTTATTTCTAAGAGTGTAGGAGAGTTTGAACTTGCACTTACAGATGTAGCGACCAACTGTAGTTACTGACAGTGGTTTCCTGAAGTGTTCCTGAGCCCATGTGGTGATATCCTTTACACACTGATGTCGCTTTTTGATGCAGTACTCCCCCGAGGGCTAGAAATTTCCGTAATATCAGTGATTTCTCCAGATTCTGTGAAACTTTTGATGATATTACGGACCGTAGATGGGGGAAATTGAAATTGTTTGAAAATTTGCTCAGGCATTTGTTGACAAAGTGGTGACCCTCGCCCCATCCTTGTTTGTGAATGACTGAGCATTTCACGGAAGCTGCTTTTTATACCCAATCATGGCACCCACCTGTTCCCAATTTGCCTGTTCACCTGTGGGATGTTCCAAATAAGTGTTTGATGAGCATTCCTCAACTTTCTCAGTCTTTTTTGCCATTCCTGCCAGCTTTTTTGAAACATGTTGCAGGCATCAAATTCCGCATATTTGCAAAAATAACAACGTTTACCAGTTCCAACATTAAATATAATAATGATGATAATAATAATATTAATAGATTTTATTTGTAAAAAGCACTTTATATTGAGTAAACAATCTCAAAGTGCTACTATGTATTAAAAAAAAAAAAAAAAAAAAAGATAATAAAGAAAGAAATTTACAAAAAAACTAGAACAGCCGAATAGCTATAACTAGTATGCATATATCTAAAAACAAAAAAAGGCTTTTTTAAAAAGAAGGGCTTTTAAGCCTTTTTTTAAAAGCATCCACAGTCTGTGGTGCCCTCAGGTGGTCAGGGAGAGCGTTCCACAGACTTGTTCGTAGCTTTGTCCTCGGATGGTTGGAGGAGGTTAGCCTGTCCGGAGCGGAGGTGTCGTGTGGAGGATTTGGAGGTGAGCAGTTCATTGAGGTAGAGGGGGGGCATTTCCATGGATGCACTGGTGGGTTAGTAGGGATACTTTGAATTCAATCCTGGGTGGAACAGGAAGCCAGTGAAGGGATTTGAGAGTTGGTGTGAAATGGTCATATTTCCGTAGAAGCAAATATCGTATAAACGTATAGAAACGACAAATATCTTGTCTTTGCAGTCTATTCAGTTAAATATTAGTTGAAAAGTATTTGCAAATCATTGTATTCTCTTTTTATTTACCATTTACACAACGTGACAACTTCACTGGTTTTGGGTTTTGTAGGTGTATACGTCTGTGGGGGGAGGTGTGGCCAGCGCTGCCTGCAGGAGCAAAGGTCACCGCCTCTGTCCATGGTGCTGAGGACAGAGCACAATCAGACAGGGGGGCGTGGCAGTGCTGACGGCGAGACACAGCTGGCAGGTGATTCGATTTCACAGGTGGTACGTGTTAATCTAATCATCTGTTGTCTTTAACAGTAAGCGGCCGGGAGGAGGAGGGGAGAGAGGATACGGACGTGACTGAAAAGTCACCTTCTGCTGGAGAAGAGACTTTGATAAAACCTATGTACATTAAAACTTTGTTCAACTTGGCACGCCTGGCTCCTGTGAAGTTTATGTGAGTGGTACCGCTAGAAACGTCATATCCGTTTTCTTTTTTGAGAAATATGCTATTTAAGTTTAGTTTAGTTTAGGCTTTATTCGAAGGGACAATGTACAGAAACATTAAGCTCAAAGACAGATATGTTCTGTGCCAGATTATTGCTATATTGCTCATTTCCATCTGCAATTGAAAGAGTAAATGAAAGCAAATTTCTCGGTATAATGATTGATGATGAATTGATCTGGAAATCTCATGTAAAAAATATACAACATAAAGTAGCAAGAAACACGTCAATAATGAATAAAGCAAAACATGTTCGAGACCAAAAATCACTTCATATTCTCTACTGCTCACTAGTGTTACCATATCTGAGTTATGGTGTAGAAATATGGGGAAATAACTACAAAAGTACACTTCATTCATTAACGGTGTTACAAAAAGGATCAGTTAGAATAATACATCATGTTGGATATAGAGAACATTTATTTATTGAATCACAAATACTGAAATTCCACCTCATAGTGAATTTGCAAACAGCTCAAAATATACACAAAGCAAACTATAACCTGCTAGTCAGGAATATACAACAATTCTTCTCAAAAAATCTCAGAGAAAAATGTCATTTAAAACATTTGTACGCACGTACAACACTTAAGACCTTCAGTATATCAGTATGTGGAATTAAATGACGGAATGGATTAAGCAAAGCAATCAAACAATGTACTAATATGATCCACTTCAAGAAACTCTTCAAACTTAAAGTGTTTACAAAGTACAAAGAAGAAGAACCATGATAAATATTCTGAATTTATTTCATCCATCCATTCATTTTCTAGATAATCTTACTCATCTCACCATATGAAATGTAACTTACTTCACCGTGACATACATATATATATATATATATATATATATATATATATATATATATATATATATATATATATATATATATATATATATATATATATATATATATATATATATATATATACATATACCAGTGACGTGCGGTGATGTTGATGGCTGGTGAGGCACTGACTTCATCACAGTCAGATTTACAAACATATGAACCCTAAAGAGTATCTTATTCACCATTTGATTGGCAGCAGTTAACGGGTTATGTTTAAAAGCTCATACCAGCATTCTTCCCTGCTTGGCACTCAGCATCAAGGCTTGGAATTGGGGGGTTAAATCACCAACAATTATTCCCGGGCGCGGCGCCGCTGCTGCCCACTGCTCCAATCACCTCCCAGGGGGTGAGCAAGGGGATGGGTCAAATGCAGAGGACAAATTTCACCACACCTAGTGTGTGTGTGACAATCATTGGTACTTTAACTCATTGGCGTTGTTAGGCCTATTTTAGGGGGGGTCAAGCCCCCCTAAAATATTCTTAAACCCCCCTAAATAATTTGGTGTTTTTTTGGTTTTTTTTACAAATAAATGCCGACATATTCATTATAAAGTGGCCCAAATATGAGCTTAAATAAATAATCATATAACCTGTTATTATTCACTCAGTTTCCCCCCACTTCGTAGCGTAAGGTAGAGAGCCCCTTTAGTGCGTCGGTATCCAATCCATTCCACTTGTTCATATAGAAAATGCCCACATCACTCAAATTCCAGCCCGCATTTTCTCTGCGACCTTGCTTGCGGTCCTGCAGGTGTACGAAGCACATTATCTTCCTTTACAATGAGTGAAGCTGCACAAAACCTTGTGTGTGCAATTGTAAATCATTTATTTTTTAAGTTTTGTGTTTCTTGTAGAATCTATATAAAGTAATATACATAAGCCTATTGTTAAAATAATGAAAAAAAACATCATTAAATATATTTGTTTTATTGTATTGTTACATTAATAGCTGTTTTATTATTATAGGATGGCTTGTTAAACATTTAATATGATTTTCAGAGGGAGGAAAAACCAAGACATTTAATATAAAAAATGAATAAATACATAAAAAGAAAAAGAAAATATATGGTTAAAAGCCATCGTCCCGGGGAGCATTTCATTTCGTCCCGTGCATTTTTTAAAAATAATAATAATAACAATGAATAATTTCTAAGTCTTTGTTAGCCGTTTGTGAAGTTTTGTGCTCGTGCGTAACATTCGCTCGCATCCTGTGCATCTCCTGGGGGCAAAGCCCCCCCTGTCCTTAAAAGCTAGTGACGCCCCTGCTTTAACTTAACTTTAACTTTACACATACAAACTGTAGCACACAAAAAAGCACATTAAATAAAAAAACCGTTATTATGGTCTTACCTTTAATTAAAAGTGCGGGAACATTGGTGTTCGTGTTGGAGGAGTTGTGAATGAATGAAATATGAAATCCGTGCTGCAGTCTGCAGGTGTACCTAATGTTGTGTCCCTGCAGTCGTTCACGGCTCCTCCGACGCGAGCAATGTTGTTTTTGCACTTTTTGGCTTCTTGTTAAGTGACTTTTTTTGGGTGGATTCGGTCTTGCACGTGGAGGGTTTGGGTGTGGGCTTTGGTTGGTGTGGCGCTCCCGTCGGGGGGTGCAGTCTGCGGCGAAGGTGCCTTAACCGGCACCAGGAGGCGGGGTTACGCGAGCCTCAGCCAGTGCGTCTTCGCAGCAGTTTTATGATCGCTCAGCACAAAAAATACGTTACACACATACAGTTGTTGACAAAATACACTGTACATTATATACCTCAGCTAACTAAACTATGGAAATGTATAATATAATTCATATAGCAATACGGTGGGCAGCACGGTGGAATAGGGGTTAGTGCATCTGCCTCACAATACGAAGGTCCTGAGTAGTCCTGGGTTCAATCCCGGGCTCGGGATCTTTCTGTGTGGAGTTTGCATGTTCTCCCCGTGACTGCGTGGGTTCCCTCCGGGTACTCCGGCTTCCTCCCACCTCCAAAGACATGCACCTGGGGATAAGTTGATTGGCAACACTAAATTGGCCCTAGTGTGTGGATGTGAGTGTGAATGTTGTCTGTCTATCTGTGTTGGCCCTGCGATGAGGGGGCGACTTGTCCAGGGTGTACCCCGCCTTCCGCCCGATTGTAGCTGAGATAGGCTCCAGCGCCCCCCGCGACCCCAAAGGGAATAAGTGGATGGATGGATGGATAGCAATACGGTCTCACTGCACAGCAGGCCAGCAGTTAGCCGAGTCCGCAATCCATGTTGAGGCACTGAGTGACGTGCCTCGACTGGCTGCTGTTCACCGCACCGTCTCTTCTCAGTATTTGAACGGCAAATGTGAAAATTCAGCGATTTTGAATAAAAATAATCTAAAACTGGTGAACTTAAATGGAAAATAACTTTATAGTATAATCACTGGATACATATAACAATTAAATTTTTTTTTTTTCTTTTTACATTTTTTTTCTTTCCATGATGGCAGGTGAGGCGGGGCCTCACCTGCCTCTAGTGACCGCACGTCACTATATATATATATATATATATATATATATATATATATATATATATATATATATATATATATATGTATGTATGTACATATACTGTACATATACATGTACATATATATGTATATTTATATATATATATATATATATATATATATATATATATATACACACATATACATATACAGTGTTTATATACATACACCAATATACACACACACACACACACACACACACACTGCTTCACTCTTGTTATTATTTCTCGAGAGAGCACATTTCAATAAATATGAAAGAAGTTTAAAAAAAGGGCCCCTAAATTTGGTCGGGTCCCCTTTGGAGGTTATGGAGGTGGTTAATTGGATTAGCCCTACTCCCAACATGCCGCTTTACATGAAGTGGACTAATGTGGGGGGCAACTCTGAGAAGGGGAGACATAAGCATTCACAGTGCAAGTTGGGGTGTAGGGGGCGGGTGGGGTCTGTAAGAGTGCTCAAGCACGAGGGGCCGGGTGAGAGGGGGGGCGGGCGTTAGTTTGTCTCTGGTGCCCGTTCCGCTGCCGCCTCCTTGTTTGGAGCTTGAAGTTGGGAACTCTCCTGACTAATTGCTGCCGGTGCCTGGCATGAATATTCATGGTGGTGCGTTCACAGCCCCCGTCTAATTAGTGGAGAGTTAGAGCAAGAAGAAGAAGTGGCAACTCGCACCTTGCGCCCACCACCAGGGAAGTACCCCCACCAACACACACACACACACACACACACACACACACACACACACTCCCAGGGGGATGCTGGCAGAGTAGCCCGAGTTCATTAGCCAAAAAAAAAAAAAAAAAAACAGGAGAGAAAAGTTACCTGACGATTTGGTCTTCAAAAAATGGACGCTTCTCCTTTTTTGCATTTTTAGGCAGCCTATTACGCACGTCTGTCAAAGAGGAGGCAACACAATTATCTGATGGCTGCTGGGGGATTTTTTTTTTTATGGTCTTCACACGTCAGTTAAAAGTGTAAACACGTCGTCCTGGAAGGGAGAATATCTCCCTGTGGAACTGACCGACTCACATTAAATATTAAATGACTTTGGGTTTACCTGTGGAGACTTAAACTTTTCCTACTCATTTTAAACTCGTGTCAGAGGTGCCAAATAAGGGTGATATTTGCTTATTTTCTGTCTGATAAGATAATTCTTCTCACGAAGCAGATTTTATGTTAGAGTGTTTTACTTGTTTTAGGTGTTTTGGTCCTAAATGATCTCAGTAAGATATTACAGCTTGTTGCTGAGATTTGATGACCTATATTGAGTAAAACATGCTTGAAACTAGAATATCAAGTGTTGCAAAGCTGTGTCATCAACACTCACAAGTATAAAACTACTTTTTTAAAGTAATAATTTCTTATTTCAAGCATGAAATTTGTGGACTTTATTCATCCCATAATCTAATTAAGTGGTTGCAGTGCAAAAAGTCCACAAAAAAAATAAGCTAGAAAAGACACGAGGAAGACATCTAAGAACTTAAAAGACGTAAAAAAAATTACAAAAAAAACAAACATTAAAAGAGCTGATTCAACCATCGGCCACTTCAGGGGCGCCGTTTCTACATGCAGCTACAACACTGAAACACAAGTTCAAGTTCAAGTTAAAGTACCAATGATTGTCACACACACACACTAAGTGTGGTGAAATGTGTCCTCTGCATTTGACCCATCCCCTTGATCACCCCCTGGGAGGTGAGGGGAGCAGTGAGCAGCAGCGGTGGCCGCGCCCGGGAATCATTTTTGGTGATTTAACCCCCAATTGCAACCCTTGATGATGAGTGCCAAGCAGGGTGGTAATGGCTCCCATTGTTCTAGTCTTTGGGAGCAAACACGAAACAAAATTGATACTTTAAAGTCATTAAGGAAAAGGGAATAATACAATAAAAATTTAAAAAATATTAAAAATAAATTAAAAACATTTTGAAAAATAATTTAAAAAATGGAAAGGGGAATGTCCTGAAAAAATACTTTAAAATATTTGTAAATAATAAAAAAAAAAAAAAATTAAAAAAAAAAAGGGATTACTCCCTATATGTGTATATGTATGTATGTATATATATATACTGTATGTATATTTATATGTATGTATGTAATGTCTGCCCTAAATGTCAAAATATTTTTGTTTATATCCCCCCCCAAAAAAGAAAGAAACAACAACAAAAAAGTAATATCTACAAATACATCAATTAAATAAACAGAAAAAAAAGGGAAAAAAAGGAAATAATAATACAATAATAATAATAATAATCAGAAATAAAATAAAATATAATAATAATACTCAGAAATAAAATAAAATACAAACAGATACACATATATATATATATATATATATATATATATATATATATATATATATATATATATATATATATATATATATATATATATATATATATATATATATATATATATATATATATATATGTCTTAATAAGGTTATCCAAAAAATAGTGCTCGATACCGTAGTAGAGCGCAATATATGTATGTGTGGGAAGAAAAATCACAAGACTACTTCATCTCTACAGGCCTGTTTCATGAGGGGTTCCCTCAATCATCAGGAGATGAGTGAGGGAACCCCTCATGAAACAGGCCTGTAGAGATGAAGTAGTCTTGTGATTTTTTTTCCCACACATACATATATATATATATATATATATATATATATATATATATATATATATATATATATATATATATATATATATATATATATATATATATCTGTTTATATTTAATTTTATTTCTGATTATTATTATTATTATTATATTTTATTTTATTTCTGATGATTATTATTATTATTGTATTATTATTTCCTTCTTTTTTTCTTTTTTTTCTGTTTATTTAATTGATGTATTTGTAGATATTACTTTTTTGTTATATATATATATATATATATGTATCTGTTTATATTTTATTTTATTTCTGATTATTATTATTATTATTGTATTATTATTTCCTTCTTTTTTTTCTTTTTTTTCTGTTTATTGAATTGATGTATTTGTAGATATTACTTTTTTTTGTTGTTTCTTTCTTTTTTGGGGGGGTGATATAAACAAAAATATTTTGACATTTAGGGCAGACAATAGATATATGATTTATGTGAATATGATGTAATGGATAGGAATGTCTGATGCTGGATGTCAATAAAATAAAATGAAAAAAAATATATTTGTAAATAATTGCGCATGACTCACGCTACCTTACGGAGTCAGAGAAAATACACTAAAATAATGAATAGTAGGGTGTTTTGTTTTAGAAAGGAAAGGAACAAGATTGACAGACTGGTCAGTGAACGCACCACGCTGTGTCTGTCACATCCTGCATGTTGACCTGCATGTCAGGACACAAACTATAAACTGACACTATGCAGAATTTCAACAAAGAAGAATCTTGTCATTAAAGGGGAGGGCATGTGGGGGGGTAGGGGGAGGGGTTTGGTGGGGGACTCATCACCCCCCGACCCCTTTTCCCCCCCCACACTTACTTCCACTCCATCCTCAGCGCACACGGCCTGTCATTCACTCCTGTGGGCTCCCTTTCACGGGGCGCACCATGGAGACGTGGCGGACGATGGCAAAAATGCACATCGGGGGCCCACCATTGGTCCACCAAAACACTCACCCCACCCCCCGTTTGTTCTCCCCCGCTGGCTCACCTCCTCACCCCTCAACCCAGCATCTGGATGTGGCTTTTCCTCCCACAGCCCCCCGTGAACAACAGTGACTCTGTGTGGGCACGCTTTTTATAGACACGGGAGACAAGGATGGGGATGCATGACCCTGCATGCAGCCTCATGGAGTCATGGAAAATACACTAAAAATGTAATGATATATATATATATATATATATATATATATATATATATATATATATATATATATATATACATATATATATGTATATGAATGGAAAACTTTAAAAGTCTTTAAGGAAAGGGGGAATATCCAGAAAGAAATACTATAAAATAATTGTAAATATTGCTGCCTGACCTGCACGCTGCCTTATGGAGTCATGGAAAATGCACAACAATTATTTATATTTATATAAGATAAAATAAATGTTAATCAAATAATATGTAAGTCTTCGAGGTGGATATCCTAAAAAAAATGTTTTAAATGATTGTAAATTACACTGCTTGACCCACACGCCCTTTTAGAGTCAGGGAAGTTACACTACAAATGTAAACAATTAAAAAATGTTGGTAAAATTAAATGGAAATGTAAAAAAAAAAAAAAAAAATGTTGAATATTTGTGAATAATGCCCTGTGGACTCATGGAAAATACAGTTTATATAGTAAAAATTTATTAAAATTTAATGGAGATTTTTAAAAATATTTTAGAAAACTGGGATATCCTAAAAATAAATTGTTTGAAATTTTAATAAATAGTGCTTCATTATCCGCACTGCCTTTTGGAGTCAAGGAAAATACACAAAAAAATTAGTTAATTGTTTAGTAAAAATATATTTCAAGTCAAATATCCTCAATATTACTTACATAGTACTATAAATAATGTTGCTTAACAAAAAAAAACACAAAAAATGTTTTAAAATTGAATAAAAGTGTATTTAAAAACAAATGCATTTAAATTAAATCAAATTGTGAAAAGTATTTTTGGAAAGGGGACACCCAGAAAATTATATATATAATATTGCATGACCCATGCTGCTTAATGGAGTTATGGAAAAATACATTAAAATAATTGAATAAAATTGTGAAAAGTATTTTAGGAAAGAGGGATATCCAAAAACATTATAGATAATAATGCATGTATAAATAATGTTGCATGACCCATATTGGCTTATGAAGTCACAAAAAACACCCAAAATGTATTTAAAATTAAATAAAAATGTGTTTAAAATTAAATACAAATGTATTTAAAATTAAATACAAATGTATTTAAAATTAAATACAAATGTATTTAAAATTAAATAATACATTAAAATAATTGAATAAAATTGTGAAAAGTATTTTAGGAAAGAGGGATATCCAAAAACATTATAGATAATAATGCATGTATAAATAATGTTGCATGACCCATATTGGCTTATGAAGTCACAAAAAACACCCAAAATGTATTTAAAATTAAATAAAAATGTATTTAAAATTAAATACAAATGTATTTAAAATTAAATACAAATGTATTTTAAATTAAATAAAAATGTATTTTAAATTAAACAAAAATGTATTTAAAATTAAATAAAAATGTATTTTAATAAGATAAAATTGTAAAACATATTTTAGGAAAGAGGGATATCCAAATAAAATATAGATAATAATGCATGATCCATTCTGCTGATAAAGTTATGGAAAAACACATTTAAAAATGTATTTAAATTAAATTAAATATTTGAAAGTATTTTAGGAAAGAGAGATATCCAAAAAAATAATAATAATAATAAATGACCCATTCTGCTTAATGGAAACATACATTTGAAAATGTATTTTAATTGAATAAAATTGTGAAAAGTATTTTAGGAAAGAGGGATATCCAAAAAAAATTATAGATAATAATGTATATATAAATAATGTTGCATGACCAATATTGGCTTATGAAGTCACAAAAAACACCCAAACTGTATTTAAAATTAAATAAAAATGTATTTTAATAAAATAAAATTGTAAGAAGTATTTTAGGAAAGAGGGATATCCAAATAGAATATAAATAATAATGCATGACCCATTCTGCCAATAAAGTTGTGGAAAGATACATTTAAAAATGTATTTAAATTAAATATTTGAAAGTATTTTAGGAAAGAGGGATATCCCAAAAACATTATAAAATAATAAATGACCCATTCTGCTTAATGGAGTTTTGGAAAAATACATTTGAAAATGTATTTTGTTTGAATAAAATTGTGAAAAGTATTTTAGGAAAGAGGGATATCCCAAAAAATTATATATAATAATGTATATATAAATAATGTTGCATGACCCATATTGGCTTATGAAGTCACAAAAAACAAACAAAATGTATTTAAAATTAGACAAAAATGTATTTTAATGAAATAAAATTGTAAAAAGTATTTTAGGAAAGAGGAATAGCCAAATAAAATATAGATAATAATGCATGACCCATTCTTAGACTTAGACTTAGACTTATTGTCATTCAAATTTGAACTTTACAGCACAGATAAGAACGACATTTCGTGGTAGTGCAGGATAAAAAAGCAATAAGGTGCATTTATAAATAAATAAATATATATAAATAATATATAAATATATAAATATATATATATATATATATATATATATATATATATATATAAAATAAATAAATACATATAAATAAATAAATAGATTACTGTACAGATAAATATATTGCACTTTTTCACATGCGTCCACGTTTATGGATGTATGTTATATTGTCTTTTTTATTCCAGCGAGTTAATCCATTTTGGGGGGAGTTGAGGGGATAATTTAATTATGATGCGTTCAAGAGTCTTACGGCCTGAGGGAAGAAGCTGTTACAGAACCCGGAGGTTCTGCTTCGGAGGCTGCGGAACCTCTTTCTAGAGTCCAGGAGTGAAAACAGTCCTTGGTGGGGGTGGGAGGAGTATTTGCAGATTTTCTGAGCCCTGGTCAGGCAGCAGCTTTTTACGATCTCCGGGATAGGAGGAAGAGGAGTCCTGATGATCTTTTCCGCCATCCTCACCACTCTCTGGAGAGACTTCCAGTCTGAGGCATTGCAGGCTCCAGTCCAGACAGAGATGCTGTTGGTCAGCAGGCTCTCTAAAGCAGTGTTTTTCAACCACTGTGCCGCGGCACAATAGTGTGCCGTGAATACAGTCTGGTGTGCCGTGGGAGATTATCTAATTTCACCTATTTGGGTTAAAAATATTTTTTGCAAACCAGTAATTATAGTCTGCAAATTATGTGTTGTTGAGTGTCGGTGCTGTCTACAGCTCGGCAGAGAAACTATGTCATACTCTTTCATATCTATAGGTGGCAGCAGGCAGGTAATTGCTTTGTAGATGTCGGAAACAGCGGGAGACAGTGTGCAGGTAAAAAGGTGTAATGCTTAAACCAAAAATAAACAAAAGGTGAGTGCCCCTAAGAAAAGGCATTGAAGCTTAGGGAAGGCTATACAGAACAAAACTAAAACTGAACTGGCTACTAAGTAAACAAAAACAGAATGCTGGACGACAGCAAAGACTTACTGTGGAGCAAAGACCGCGTACACAACATACATCCCGAACATAACATGGTGATCAACAATGTCCCCACAAAGAATGATAAACAACTGAAATATTCTTGATTGCTAAAACAAAGTAGATGTGGGAAATATCACTCAAAGGAAGACATGAAACTGCTACAGGAAAACACCCAAAAAAGAGAAAAAGACACCAAAATAGGAGCGCAAGACAAGAACTAAAATACTACACACAGGAAAACACCAAAAAACTCAAAATAAGTCACGGTGTGATGTGACAGGTCATGAGACAAGAGCTATAGTGATGCATGGTTGGTTATGGTTTAAATTAATATCCAACAATTGTGACAACAACTTTTTACTGTCAACTGAGTTTCGTTTTTTAATGATTTCTGCTGGTGGTGTGCCTCCAGATTTTTTCAACGGAAAAAATGTGCCTTGGCTCAAAAAAGGTTGAAAAACACTGCTCTATAGTGCCTCTGTAGAATGTGCTGAGAATGGGGGGGAGAGAGCTGTGCTCTTTTCATCCCACGCAAAAAGTGCATGCGCTGCTGAGCTCTTTTTACAAGAGCTCCGGTGTGTAGGGACCAGGTTATATTGTCAGTTATCTGCACCCCCAGGAACTTGGTGCTGCTTACTATCTCCACTGCTGTGCCGTTGATGTAGAGTGGAGCGTGGCTGGACTGGTGCTTCCTGAAGTCAACGATGATCTCCTTGGTTTTGTTGACATTCAGGACCAGGTTGTTGGTTCTGCACCAGTCAACCAGATGTTTCACCTCCTCCCTGTAGTCCATGTCGTTGTTGTCGCGGATGAGGCCCACTACTGTTGTGTACTTCACAATGTGGTTGGTAGTGGACCTGGCGCAGCAGTCATGGGTCATCAACGTGAACTGCCGTGGACTCAGGACGCAGCCCTGGGGGGAGCCGGTGCTCAGGGAGATGGCACTGGAGGTGTTGTTGCCCACTCTCACAGATTGGGGTCTGTCTGTGAGGAAGTCAAGCAGCCAGGTGCAAAGGGGGGTTCTGAATCCAAGGGGGGCCAGTTTGCTCACCAAGTGCTGCAGGATGATGGTGTTGAATGCGGAGCTGAAGTCCAGGAACAACATCCGCACGTGTGTGTCCTTTCCTTCCAGATTTTCTAAGCTCAGGTGGAGTGCAGAGGAGATGGCGTCCTCTGTGGAGCGGATAGGGCGATAAGCAGTATGGGTCGAATGTGGGGGGAAGTCTGTTATATCTGTTAATATCTGTTAATAAAGTTGTGGAAAAATACATTTAAAAATGTAATTAAATAAAATAAAATATTTGAAAGTATTTTAGGAAAGAGGGATATCCCAAAAAATTACAAAATAATAAATGACCCATTCTGTTTAATAGAGTTATGGAAAAATACATTGGAAATTGTATTTTAATTGAATAAAATTGTAAAAAGTATTTTAGGAAAGAGGGGTATCCAAATAAAATATAGATAATAATGCATGACCCATTCTGCTAATAAAGTTATGGAAAAACACATTTAAAAATGTATTTAAATTAAATTAAATATTTGAAAGTAGTTTAGGAAAGAGGGATATCCAAAAAATAATAATAATAATAATAAATGACCCATTCTGCTTAATGGAAACATACATTTGAAAATGTATTTTAATTGAATAAAATTGATGAAAAGTATTTTAGGAAAGAGGGATATCCCAAAAAATTATATATAATAATGTATATATAAATAATGTTGCATGACCCATATTGGCTTATGAAGTCACAAAAAAAAAAAAAATTATTTAAAATTAGACAAAAATGTATTTTAATGAAATAAAATTGTAAAAAGTATTTTAGGAAAGAGGGGTATCCAAATAAAATATAGATAATAATGCATGACCCATTCTGCTAATAAAGTTGTGGAAAAATACATTTAAAAAATTATTTAAATAAAATAAAATATTTGAAAATATTTTAAGAAAGAGGGATATCCCAAACAAATATAAAATAATAAATGACCCACTCTGCTTAATGGAGTTGTGGAAAAATACATTAAAAAAATATTTAAATTAAAACAAATTGTGGAAAGTCTTTTTGGAAAGAGGGATATCCCAAAAAATTACAAAATAATAAATGACCCATTCTGTTTAATGGAGTTATGGAAAAATACATTGGAAAATGTATTTTAATTGAATAAAATTGTAAAAAGTATTTTAGGAAAGAGGGGTATCCAAATAAAATATAGATAATAATGCATGACCCATTCTGCTAATAAAGTTGTGGAAAAATACATTTAAAAAAAATTATTTAAATAAAATAAAATATTTGAAAATATTTTAAGAAAGAGGGATATCCCAAACAAATATAAAATAATAAATGACCCACTCTGCTTAATGGAGTTGTGGAAAAATACATAAAAACATTTTTTTAAATTAAAACAAATTGTGGAAAGTCTTTTTGGAAAGAGGGATATCCCAAAAAAATAGATAATCATGCTGCTTAATGGAGTAGTGGAAAAACACATTAAAAAATGTTTTTAAATTAAGTACATTTAGGAAGAAAAAAAAAATTCAATAGCTGTTTATGAGAGAGAACATGTCAGCATCCTTCAAAAAAAAAAAAGAAATGACCCTGAAACGTACAGCATCAGTCTGAAGCTGGGTGGACACAAACCACGCCTTTCACGCCGTGATGACGAGCACCTGTG
This sequence comes from Nerophis lumbriciformis, assembly GCF_033978685.3. Lineage (NCBI taxonomy): Eukaryota > Metazoa > Chordata > Actinopteri > Syngnathiformes > Syngnathidae > Nerophis > Nerophis lumbriciformis. The sequence goes on along the minus strand of NC_084551.2, from coordinate 59,646,425 downwards.
ACCGCGTGCCACCCTCCCACCCACCCTCTTACCTCCAACACGGTCCAGCTCACCTTCCTTTAGAATCCTGGCGTCCCAAACCCAGTCTGGGAATGCAGCTGCAAACACACAACATGGACAACAAAAAGCCAAACAAAGTAACGTGTCGCCTTCAAAAGATGGAAAAAAAGGCATCCCATAAAAAAAAAATAAAATAAAAAAATGTCCACAGTGGGAAGTAGAAGCAGGAGGGAAGGAACATGCGTCTGATTGCAGACTTTTAAGGCGAATGCAACGAGAGAGATGTAAGATTTGTTTAAAGCCTCGCATTTCCATTTAAGAACGTGATTGTGTTTGCAAAAGATCCCTTTCAATCTTTGCAACCCCCCCCCCACCCCCCAGCCCCCTTACTCTCTCTCTCTCTCACACACACACACACACACTCCCTCTGTGTGTGTGTGTGTGTGTGTGTGTGTGTGTGTGTGTGTGTGTGTGTGTGTGTGTGTGTGTGTGTGTGTGTGTGTGTGTGTGTGTGTGTGTGTACACCCCTTCAGCGTCTCCAAGGCTGCTTTGCAATTCATAGAATTGGTAATTTGCTATTGGGACAAAACGTGAAGGGAAAAATAATCAGATCAAGCAGGAGGAGAGGTAGAAGGTAGCGAGGAGGCGAGGAGGCAAGGAGGGGAAGCAGGAGAAAACACACACTTCTCACCTCCAAGTGTCTCCTAAAAGTGTGTAGAATAGTGCAAAAGGTCAAAGGGCACGGGGGGGGGTATCGGGATGGAGAGGCTGTTGTCGCGGCTTCAAAGGGCCGCGGAGATCAGGTGACACTAAAAATGATTTAGACTTGGACTTAGGCAAACTTTAATGATCCACAAGGGAAATTGTTCAACACAGTAGCTCAGTTACAATGATGGAAAGTGTAAGGATGGAAAGGACAATGCAGGTATAAGTAGACTAAATATAGCGATATAAAATATAACATAATATATATACGAATAATACTTTTTTTTATTTTTTTTATTTTTTTTAGATAATTATATAATTAATATTATAATTATACAATAATACTCGACATATTGTTTAATTAGTGATGCAAAACGGAATATTTTTTTATTGTAATGTGTGTGTTGATTGTGAGACAAATGTTATCTTTTGTATCCATTTCTGCAGACTAATGGGTGTAAATAAACATTATTAAACTTTTTTTTTTTTTTTCAGATTTCTGGCAATACCAATACCGCATGTTTGATGCATCATGGGTAGGTCAGTGACTTACCCATGATGGAATCAACCATCGGTTTTCGCTTTAAAACGATTCTCCATTCAAAATCAATACTTTTTATTAAGACTGGGTGCCACTTCTGTGATTGACTACGTTCCTCCATAAAATAGACACATTTTGTTATAAAAGCGGCTTCGTTTAATACATAAAGACATTTATTAAAGTCAAATACAAATAAGGCAAAAAGAGAATATCCAACACTTCTCTTTTCTCAAGTAAATGTGTACAGCAGATATAGATCATTTACATCAACTATAAGATTTACCCGAGTGGCTGAACAGGACATATCAAAAAATAAAAAATAAAAAATTAAAAAAATATAATATATATATATATATATATATATATATATATATATATATAGAGAGAGAGAGAGAGAGAGAGAGAGAGAGAGAGAGAGAGAGAGAGAGAGAGAGAGAGACATATATACACGTATATATACATATGTGTATATATACACACATATACAGTATACATACACGTATACATACACATAGATACATACTTATACATAAACACATATACACATGTATATACATACTTGCATATATATATACACCTATATATATACACACACACACATTATGTATAAACATATATACACACATATAAATATACATACATATATACACATATATACATATGCACATATATATATATATATATACATATACATACATAAACATACATATATACACATACATATACATACACATATATACATACATATACATAAACTCATATACACGTGTATATACACACACAAATATATATACACCTTTATATATATACACATACACACACATTTGATCTATATATATATATATATATATATATATATATATATATACACACACACACATATATACACATATATATATATATACATACATATACATGCATAAACATACATATATACACATATACATACTGTACATATACATGTATATACAAATACATACATATACATATATACATATGTATATATACATATACAGTTGACGTGCGGTGAGGTTGATGGCTGGTGAGGCACTGACTTCATCACAGTCAGATTTACAAACATATGAACCCTAAAGAGTATCTTATTCACCATTTGATTGGCAGCAGTTAACGGGTTATGTTTAAAAGCTCATACCAGCATTCTTCCCTGCTTGGCACTCAGCATCAAGGCTTGGAATTGGGGGTTAAATCACCAAAAATGATGCCCGGGCGCGGCGCCGCTGCTGCCCACTGCTCCCCTCACCTCCCAGGGGGTGAACAAGGGTGATGGGTCAAATGCAGAGAATAATTTCGCCACACCTAGTGTGTGTGTGACAATCATTGGTACTTTAACTTAACTTTAACTTTACACATACAAACTGTAGCACACAAAAAAGCACATTTAATTAAAAAAAACGTTATTATGGTCTTACCTTTACTTATAAATGAAGTCCATGCGCCGCTCCTTTTGAACAAAAACTTGTTTATAGAAGTCTTCCTTATCTTTCTTCAGTTTTAAAAGTCTCTCTGTCTCGATGGAGATCTTCCTTTAATTATTACCTCCTGCTTCGATTGAAAGTCCAGTTTAGAAAACTGGTTTATTTTAGATATGTAATCCTCCATGTTAATAGTCCAGGCGAGAGGAAAAAATAAACGATCGCTAACTGTTGCTGCTTGTTGTCACTTCTTCTGCAGCCGAGTAGTCGCAAAAATGATCCCTGGGATCACTAGCGCCCTCTACCACCAGGAGGCGGGATTACTGCGAGCCTCACCCAGTGCGTCTTCGCAGACGTTTTATGATTGCTCAGCACAAGAAATACGTTACACACATACAGTTGTTGACAAAATACACTGTACATTATATACCTCAGCTAACTAAACTATGGAAATGTATAATATAATTCATATAGCAATACGGTCTCACTGCACAGCAGGCCAGCAGTTAGCCGAGTCATTGCGCAATCCATGTTGAGGCACTGAGTGACGTGCCTCAACTGGCTGCTGTTCACCGCACCGTCTCTTCTCAGTATTTGAACGGCAAATGTGAAAATTCAGCGATTTTGAATAAAAATAATCTAAAACTGGTGAAGTTAAATGGAAAATAACTTTATAGTATAATCACTGGATACATATAACAATTTAATTATTATTTTTTTCTTTTTACATTTTTTTTCTTTCCATGATGGCACTTGAGGCCCCGCCTCACCTGCCTCCCCTGACTGCACGTCACTGACATATACATATATACATATACATTAATATATATATACATATATATATATAAATATATATATATATATATATATATATATATATATATATATATATATATATATATATATATATATATATATATATATATATTGGCAACACTAAATTGGCCCTAGTGTGTGAATGTGAGTGTGAATGTTGTCTGTCTATCTGTGTTGGCCCTGCGATGAGGTGGCGACTTGTCCAGGGTGTACCCCGCCTTCCGCCCGATTGTAGCTGAGATAGGGTCCAGCGCCCCCCGCGACCCCAAAAGGGAATAAGCGGTAGAAAATGGATGGATGTATATATATATATATATATATATATATATATATATATATATATATATATATATATATATATATATATATATATATATATATATATGTATATATATATATATACCTTAGGGAAAACTTCGAAACAGGCTTGTAGGGATGATATAGCTTCTTGTGTTTTTCCTGACCTAACGTATATTCCGCTCTACCCCGGTATTGAGTACTGTATAACAGATAAACCACAGAAACCTTGACTATATATATATATATATATATATATATATATATATATATATATATATATATATATATATATATATATATATATATATATATATGTGTGTGTTTAAGTATCTTTCCTAAATCATTTATGCAGCTTAACGCATGTAAATAAACACTTTTTAAAACATATATATATTCTTCGGTTTTCATATTTTAAGGACACATACACAATGTTTGATGACATCATTGGTAAGTGTGACACTATCGGACTGTAAAGTCCAGTATGTACGACTAATAATGGAAAATTTACATTTTCCTAAAGTGTATTTTTACTTAATGGCCATTACCTTGAACTTAAAGATCATTTTATCTGCATATGAATGTATAAATACAGCAATACAGACATGTGCCCCCTATTTATATTGAATGTATGTACAGTAAGAACCCATCCATCCATCCATTTTCTACCGCTTGTCCCTTTCACAAACTTGAAAGCAATATCATTGGGACCAGAAGTAAAAGTACAGCAAACACGCAAAGATGCAAACTAATAAAGAGGTGCACAATATATACAGTAACTACGGAAAGAGGAGAATTAAAAACTTGATTTATACCTTTTGAAGTGTTTTTAGTGTCCAGTTTGCAATAGCAGACTAGTTCTTTCCATTTAAATAATGTATTATTTTATTTGGGGGTGTTATTTGTTATCAGTTGTGGCTATGATGCATCTTGGTTTCTCCACACCCCTTTTATTTTTATTTTTTAAAGCATATCCTACAACATTTTCAAGGATAAAAAAATAAAAAAAATAACTACAAATATCAGTAACGTTAGATGGGGCCAAACCAATCAGAGCACACTGCAGTGATTGGCTCAGCCTCAGCCAGCTTTATTATATTGGATTAAAAGAGTGTAAAGGTGACTATATATGTATGTTGTTTGTCTCTTGTAATGTTAAAACAATGTATTTTAAAGTTGTAAACCATTTTTTTTATTGCTCTAGCTCTAGCTCTAGCATTATAAGGACATGTCCGGAACCAATTATCAGCAATAAAGCAATATGAAGTCAAAAAAAACACCCAAACTGTATTTAAAATTAGATAAAAATGTATTTTAATTGAATAAAATTGTGAAAAGTATTTTAGGAAAGAGGGATATCCAAATAAAATAAAGATAATAATGCATGACACATTCTGCTAATAAAGTTGTGGAAAAATAAATTTAAAAGTGTATTTAAATAAAATAAAATATTTGAAAGTATTTTAGGAAAAAGGGATATCCCAAGAAATTATAAAATAATAAATCCCCCATTCTGCTTAATGGAGTTGTGGAAAAATACATTTGAAAATGTATTTTAATTGAATAAAATTGTGAAAAGTATTTTAGGAAAGAGGGATATCCAAAAAAACTATAGATAATAATGTATATATAAATAATGTTGCATGACCCATATTGACTTATGAAGTCACAAAAAACACCCAAACTGTATTTAAAATTAAATAAAAATATATTATAATAAAATAAAATTGTAAAACTTATTTTATGAAAGAGGGATATCCAAATAAAATATAGATAATAATGCATGACCCATTCTGCTAATAAAGTTGTGGAAAAAATATATTAAAAAAAGTATTTAAATAAAATAAAATATTTGAAAGTATTTTAGGAAAGAGGGATATCCCAAGAAATTATAAAATAATAAATAACCCATTCTGCTTGATGGAGTTATGGAAAAATACATTTGAAAATGTATTTTAATTGAATAAAATTGTGAAAATTATTTTAGGAAAGAGGGATATCCCCAAAAAAACTATAGATAATAATATAAATGTTGCATGACCCATATTGGCTTATGAAGTCACAAAAAACACTCAAAATGTATTTAAAATTAAATAAAAAGGTATTATAATAAAAGAAAATTGTAAAACTTATTTTATGAAAGAGGGATATCCAAATAAAATATAGATAATAATGCATGACCCATTCTGCTAATAAAGTTGTGGAAAAATATATTAAAAAAAGTATTTAAATAAAATAAAATATTTGAAAGTATTTTAGGAAAGAGGGATATCCCAAGAAATTATAAAATAATAAATGACCCATTCTGCTTGATGGAGTTATGGAAAAATACATTTGAAAATGTATTTTAATTGAATAAAATTGTGAAAATTATTTTAGGAAAGAGGGATATCCCCCAAAAAAACTATAGATAATAATATAAATATTGCATGACCCATATTGGCTTATGAAGTCACAAAAAACACCCAAAATGTATTTAAAATTAAATCTGGTAGACAAATGTGCAAGAACAGGTTATTATCAAAAGTCAGACCCTCCCTCACTTTTTTGATGTGAACCCCAAACCGAACCTGCAACTCCCGCCAAATAGTAGACGGTGTGTATGAATGTGCAGAAATGGGCGCCCCCCACCCCCTTTTTTTTTTTGATCATTTGTGGCTACACTATTTTGCATACAGTCATCCATTGCTCAAATATTGTGGTTTCTCCACATACCATCATGTTTTTAAGTATATCCTACAACATTTTCAAGGATAAAAAAAATAAATAAATAACTACGAATATCAGTAACCGATTGGCTCTGCCTCAGACAGCTTTATTATATTGGGTTAAAATAGTGTAAAGGTGTCTATATATATATATGTATGTTTTTTTGTCTCTTGTAGTGTTAAAACAGAGTATTTTAAAGTTGTAATACTTTTTTTTTTTTTATTGCTCTAGCTCCAGCTCTAGCATTATAAAGCCATGTCGGGAACCAATTATCAGCAATAAAGGCTGGATTACAGTAAAAAACATGTCTATTTCACATTATCTATCATATTCAAATAAAATGTGTTTCTATACCAACTTGAACTGTTGCTATTTTATTATAAAAGTGCACTTGCATACATTTGATAAGCTGTTATATGTTCGCCTATGACATATATTTATTCCAATAATAAGAGACAAATAATGTTGAAGATACAGAGTATAACCACTATTATTCAATCAATCAAAGTAGATTTATAAAGCCCTAAATCACGAGTGTCTCAAAGGGCTGCACAAGCCACAAAGACAGACATTGGTGATGTTCAAATATGGCAGACAAATGCGCAAGAACAGGTTATTATCTGACAATAAAATCAACAAAAGTCACTTTTTGATTTGGTGCGGACCCCAAACTGAACCCGCGACTCCCGCCAAATAGTAGACGGTGTGTATGAATGTACAGAAATGGGCCTTTGTGATCATTTGTGGCTATACTATTTTGCATACAGTCATCCATTGCTCAAATATTGTGGTTTCTCCACATACCGTCATGTTTTTAAGTATATCCTACAACATTTTCAAGGATAAAAAAACAACAAAATAACTACGAATATCAGTAACCGATTGGCTCTGCCTCAGACAGCTTTATTATATTGGGTTAAAAGAGTGTAAAGGTGTCTATATATATATGTATATATATATATATATATGTGTGTATTTTTTTTATTGCTCTAGCTCCAGCTCTAGCATTTTAAAGCCATTTCCGGAACCAATTATCAGCAATAAAGGCTGGATTACAGTAAAAAAAACATGTTTATTTCACATCATCCATCATATTCAAATAAAATGTGTTTCTATACCAACTTGAACTGTTGCTATTTTATTAAAAAAGTGCACTTTCATACATTTGATAAGCTGTTATATGTTCGCCTATGACATATATTTATTCCAATAATAAGACACAAATAATGTTGAAGATACAGAGTATAACCACTATTATTCAATCAATCAAAGTAGATTTATAAAGCCCTAAATCACGAGTGTCTCAAAGGGCTGCACAAGCCACAAGATAGACATTGGTGATAATATGGCAGACAAATGCGCAAGAACAGGTTATTATCTGACAATAAAATCAAAAAAAGTCACTTTTTGATTTGGTGTAGACCCCAAACCGAACCCCGCCAAATAGTAGACGGTGTGTATGAATGTACAGAAATGGGCCTTTGTGATCATTTGTGGCTATACTATTTTGCATACAGTCATCCATTGCTCAAATATTGTGGTTTCTCCACATACCATCATGTTTTTAAGTATATCCTACAACATTTTCAAGGATTAAAAAAAATAAATAAATAACTACGAATATCAGTAACCGATTGGCTCTGCCTCAGACAGCTTTATTATATTGGGTTAAAAGAGTGTAAAGGTGTCTATATATATATATATATATATATATATATATATATATATATATATATATATATATGTTTTTTTGTCTCTTGTAATGTTAAAACAATGTATTTTAAAGTTGTAATACTTTTTTTTTATTGCTCTAGCTCCAGCTCTAGCATTATAAAGCCATGTCCGGAACCAATTATCAGCAATAAAGGCTGGATTACAGTAAAAAAAAAAACACGTTTATTTCACATTATCTATCATATTCAAATAAAATGTGTTTCTACACCAACTTGAACTGTTGCTATTTTATTAAAAAAAAAGTGCACTTTCATACATTTGATAAGCTGTTGTTCGCCTATGACAGGGGTCGGCAACCCGCGGCTCTAGAGCCGCATGCGGCTCTTTAGCGCCGCCCTAGTGGCTCTCTGGAGCTTTTTCAAAAATGTATGAAAAATGGAAAAAGGTTGAGGGGGGAAAAAAATATTTTTTGTTTTAATATGGTTTCTGTAGGAGGACAAACATGACACAAACCTCCCTAATTGTTATAAAGCACACTGTTTATATTAAACATGCCTCACTGATTCGAGTATTTGGCAAGCGCCGTTTTGTCCTACTAATTTTGGCGGTCCTTGAACTCACCGTAGTTTGTTTACATGTATAACTTTCTAGGACGTGTTTTATGCCACTTCTTTTTCTGTCTCATTTTGTCCACCAAACTTTTAAGGTTGTGCATGAAAGGTGAGTTTTGTTGATGTTATTGACTTGTGTGGAGTGCTAATCAGACATATTTGGTCACTGCATGACTGCAAGCTAATCGATGCTAACATGATATTTAGGCTAGCTATATGTACATATTGCATCATAATGCCTCATTTGTAGCTATATTTGAGGTCATTTAGTTTCCTTTAAGTCCTCTTAATTCAATTTATATCTCATGACACACTATCTGTATGTAATATGGCTTTTAATTTTTTGCGGCTCCAGACAGATTTTTTTTTTGTATTTTTGGTCCAATATGGCTCTTTCAACATTTTGGCTTGCCGACCCCTGCCCTATGACATATATTTATCTGAGCAGGAATTCCAATAATAAGGCACAAATAATGTTGAAGATACAGAGTATAACCACTATTATTCAATCAAACAATCAATCAAAGTAGATTTATATAGCCCTAAATCACGAGTGTCTCAAAGGGCTGCACAAGCCACAACGACAGACATTGGTGATGTTCAAATATGGCAGACAAATGCGCAAGAACAGGTTACTATCTGACAATAAAATCAACAAAAGTCACTTTTTGATTTGGTGTAGACGCCTAACCGAACCCGCGACTCCCGTCAAATAGTAGACGGTGTGTATGAATGTACAGAAATGGGCCTTTGTGATCATTTGTGGCTATACTATTTTGCATACAGTCATCCATTGCTCAAATATTGTGGTTTCTCCACATACCATCATGTTTTTAAGTATATCCTACAACATTTTCAAGGATTAAAAAAATAAAAAAAATAACTACGAATATCAGTAACCGATTGGCTCTGCCTCAGACTGCTTTATTATATTGGGTTAAAAGAGTGTAAAGGTGTCTATATATATGTATATATATATATATATATATATATATATATATATATATATATATATATATATATATATATATGTATTTTTTTTATTGCTCTAGCTCCAGCTCTAGCATTATAAAGCCATGTCGGGAACCAATTATCAGCAATAAAGGCTGGATTACAGTAAAAAAACATGTTTATTTCACATTATCTATCATATTCAAATAAAATGTGTTTCTATACCAACTTGAACTGTTGCTATTTTATTAAAAAAGTGCACTTTCATACATTTGATAAGCTGTTATATGTTCGCCTATGACATATATTTATTCCAATAATAAGACACAAATAATGTTAAAGATACAGAGTATAACCAATCAATCAATCAAAGTAGATTTATAAAGCCCTAAATCACGAGTGTCTCAAAGGGCTGCACAAGCCACAACGACAGACATTGGTGATGTTCAAATATGGCAGACAAATGCGCAAGAACAGGTTATTATCTGACAATAAAATCAACAAAAGTCACTTTTTGATTTGGTGCGGACCCCAAAACGAACCCGCGACTCCCGCCAAATAGTAGACGGTGTGTATGAATGTACAGAAATGGGCCTTTGTGATCATTTGTGGCTATACTATTTTGCATACAGTCATCCATTGCTCAAATATTGTGGTTTCTCCACATACCATCATGTTTTTAAGTATATCCTACAACATTTTCAAGGATAAAAATAAATAAATAAATAACTACGAATATCAGTAACCGATTGGCTCTGCCTCAGACAGCTTTATTATATTGGGTTAAAAGAGTGTAAAGGTGTCTATATATATGTATATATATTTATATGTGTGTATTTTTTTTATTGCTCTAGCTCCAGCTCTAGCATTATAAAGCCATGTCGGGAACCAATTATCAGCAATAAAGGCTGGATTACAGTAAAAAAAACATGTCTATTTCACATTATCTATCATATTCAAATAAAATGTGTTTCTATACCAACTTGAACTGTTGCTATTTTATTAAAAAAGTGCACTTTCATACATTTGATAAGCTGTTATATGTTCGCCTATGACATATATTTATTCCAATAATAAGACACAAATAATGTTAAAGATACAGAGTATAACCAATCAATCAATCAAAGTAGATTTATATAGCCCTAAATCACGAGTGTCTCAAAGGGCTGCACAAGCCACAACGACAGACATTGGTGATGTTCAAATATGGCAGACAAATGCGCAAGAACAGGTTATTATCTGACAATAAAATCAACAAAAGTCACTTTTTGATTTGGTGCGGACCCCAAAACGAACCCGCGACTCCCGCCAAATAGTAGACGGTGTGTATGAATGTACAGAAATGGGCCTTTGTGATCATTTGTGGCTATACTATTTTGCATACAGTCATCCATTGCTCAAATATTGTGCTTTCTCCACATACCATCATGTTTTTAAGTATATCCTACAACATTTTCAAGGATAAAAAAAAAAAAAAAAACTACAAATATCAGTAACCGATTGGCTCTGCCTCAGACAGCTTTATTATATTGGGTTAAAAGAGTGTAAAGGTGTCTATATATATGTATATATATATATATATGTGTGTGTTTTTTTTTTATTGCTCTAGCTCCAGCTCTAGCATTATAAAGCCATGTCCGGAACCAATTATCAGCAAAAAAGGCTGAATTACAGTAAAAAAAACATGTTTATTTCACATTATCTATCATATTCAAATAAAATGTGTTTCTATACCAACTTGAACTGTTGCTATTTTATTAAAAAAGTGCACTTTCATACATTTGATAAGCTGTTATATGTTCGCCTATGACATATATTTATTCCAATAATAAGACACAAATAATGTTGAAGATACAGAGTATAACCACTATTATTCAATCAATCAAAGTAGATTTATAAAGCCCTAAATCACGAGTGTCTCAAAGGGCTGCACAAGCCACAAAGACAGACATTGGTGATGTTCAAATATGGCAGACAAATGCGCAAGAACAGGTTATTATCTGACAATAAAATCAACAAAAGTCACTTTTTGATTTGGTGTAGACCCCAAACCGAACCCGCGACTCCCGCCAAATAGTAGACGGTGTGTATGAATGTACAGAAATGGGCGTCCCCCCCTTTTTTGATCATTTGTGGCTATACTATTTTGCATACAGTCATCCATTGCTCAAATATTGTGGTTTCTCCACATACCATCATGTTTTTAAGTATATCCTACAACATTTTCAAGGATAAAAATAAATAAATAAATAACTACGAATATCAGTAACCCCTGCCTCAGACAGCTTTATTATATTGGGTTAAAAGAGTGTAAAGGTGTCTATATATATGTATATATATATATATATATATATATATATATATATATATGTATTTTTTTTATTGCTCTAGCTCCAGCTCTAGCATTATAAAGCCATGTCGGGAACCAATTATCAGCAATAAAGGCTGGATTACAGTAAAAAAAACATGTTTATTTCACATTATCTATCATATTCAAATAAAATGTGTTTCTATACCAACTTGAACTGTTGCTATTTTATTAAAAAAGTGCACTTTCATACATTTGATAAGCTGTTATATGTTCGCCTATGACATATATTTATTCCAATAATAAGACACAAATAATGTTGAAGATACAGAGTATAACCACTATTATTCAATCAATCAAAGTAGATTTATAAAGCCCTAAATCACGAGTGTCTCAAAGGGCTGCACAAGCCACAACGACAGACATTGGTGATGTTCAAATATGGCAGACAAATGCGCAAGAACAGGTTATTATCTGACAATAAAATCAACAAAAGTCACTTTTTGATTTGGTGTAGACCCCAAACCGAACCCGCGACTCCCGCCAAATAGTAGACGGTGTGTATGAATGTACAGAAATGGGCGTCCCCCCCTTTTTTGATTATTTGTGGCTATACTATTTTGCATACAGTCATCCATTGCTCAAATATTGTGGTTTCTCCACATACCATCATGTTTTTAAGTATATCCTACAACATTTTCAAGGATAAAAAAAAAAAAAATAACTACAAATATCAGTAACCGATTGGCTCTGCCTCAGACAGCTTTATTATATTGGGTTAAAAGAGTGTAAGGGTGTCTATATATATGTATGTTTGTTTGTCTCTTGTAATGTTAAAACAATGTATTTTAAAGTTGTAATACTTTTTTTTTTATTGATCTAGCTCCAGCTCTAGCATTATAAAGCCTTGTCCGGAACCAATTATCAGCAATAAAGGCTGAATTACAGTAAAAAAACATGTTTATTTCACATTATCTATCATATTCAAATAAAATGTGTTTCTATACCAACTTGAACTGTTGCTATTTTATTAAAAAAGTGCACTTTCATACATTTGATAAGCTGTTATATGTTCGCCTATGACATATATTTATTCCAATAATAAGACACAAATAATGTTGAAGATACAGAGTATAACCACTATTATTCAATCAATCAAAGTAGATTTATAAAGCCCTAAATCATGAGTGTCTCAAAGGGCTGCACAAGCCACAACGACAGACATAGGTGATGTTCAAATATGGCGGACAAATGCGCAAGAACAGGTTATTATCTGACAATAAAATCAACAAAAGTCACTTTTTGATTTGGTGCGGACCCCAAACCGAACCCGCGACTCCCGCCAAATAGTAGACGGTGTGTATGAATGTACAGAAATGGGCCTTTGTGATCATTTGTGGCTATACTATTTTGCATACAGTCATCCATTGCTCAAATATTGTGGTTTCTCCACATACCATCATGTTTTTAAGTATATCCTACAACATTTTCAAGGATAAAAAATAAATAAAAAAAATAACTACGAATATCAGTAACCGATTGGCTCTGCCTCAGACAGCTTTATTATATTGGGTTAAAAGAGTGTAAAGGTGTCTATATATATGTATATATATATATATATATGTGTGTGTATTTTTTTTATTGCTCAGCTCCAGCTCTAGCATTATAAAGCCATGTCGGGAACCAATTATCAGCAATAAAGGCTGGATTACAGTAAAAAAAACATGTCTATTTCACATTATCATATTCAAATAAAATGTGTTTCTATACCAACTTGAACTGTTCCTATTTTATTAAAAAAGTGCACTTTCATACATTTGATAAGCTGTTATATGTTCGCCTATGACATATATTTATTCCAATAATAAGACACAAATAATGTTGAAGATACAGAGTATAACCACTATTATTCAATCAATCAAAGTAGATTTATAAAGCCCTAAATCACGAGTGTCTCAAAGGGCTGCACAAGCCACAACGACAGACCTTGGTGATGTTCATATATGGCAGACAAAAGCGCAAGAACAGGTTATTATCTGACAATACAATCAACAAAAGTCACTTTTTGATTTGGTGTAGACCCCAAACCGAACCCCGCCAAATAGTAGACGGTGTGTATGAACGTACAGAAATGGGCGTCGTCCCCCCCCCATCCCCCCCTTTTTTTGATCATTTGTGGGTACACTATTTTGTATACAGTCATCCATTGCTCAAATATTGTGGTTTCTCCACATACCATCATGTTTTTAAGTATATCCTACAACATTTTCAAGGATAAAAAACAAACAAAATAACAACGACAATAACTACTGCCTCAGACAGCTTTATTATATTGGATTAAAAGAGTGTAAAGGTGTCTATATATATATGTATGTTTTTTTGTCTCTTGTAATGTTAAAACAATGTATTTTAAAGTTGTAATACTTTTTTTTTTATTGCTCTAGCTCCAGCTCTAGCATTATAAAGCCATGTCCGGAACCAATTATCAGCAATAAAGGCTGAATTACAGTAAAAAAACATGTTTATTTCACATTATCTATCATATTCAAATAAAATGTGTTTCTATACCAACTTGAACTGTTGCTATTTTATTAAAAAAGTGCACTTTCATACATTTGATAAGCTGTTATATGTTCGCCTATGACATATATTTATTCCAATAATAAGACACAAATAATGTTGAAGATACAGAGTATAACCAATCAATCAAAGTTAAAGTTAAAGTTAAAGTACCAATGATTGTCACACACACACTAGGTGTGGCGAAATTATTCTCTGCATTTGACCCATCACCCTTGATCACCCCCTGGGAGGTGAGGGGAGCAGTGGGCAGCAGCGGTGGCCGCGCCCGGGAATCATTTTTTTGGTGATTTAACCCCCAATTCCAACCCTTGATACTGAGTGCCAAGCAGGGAGGTAATGGGTCCCATTTTTATAGTCTTTGGTATGACTCGGCCGGGGTTTGAACCCACAACCTACCGATCTCAGGGCGGACACTCTAACCACTAGGCCATATAAAGTAGATTTATATAGCCCTAAATCACGAGTGTCTCAAAGGGCTGCACAAGCCACAAGACAGACATTGGTGATGTTCAAATATGGCAGACAAATGCGCAAGAACAGGTTATTATCTGACAATAAAATCAACAAAAGTCACTTTTTGATTTGGTGTAGACCCCAAACCGAACCCCGCCAAATAGTAGACTGTGTGTATGAACGTACAGAAAGGTGCGTCGCCCCCCCTCCGGTGCGCGTAAAGCGCAGCGCGCAGCATCCATCCCTCCCACCCCTCACCCACCCGTGCGCGCGTCCCCCCGCCCCACGGGCCTGCCACACGGAGCGCAGCCAATACACGCGGAGCGGAGGCGTGTCCTCTCGCCCGGCCCCAAGACCTCCCCAGAGCAGCGCGGCTCGCCGGAGCGCGGCTCTAAAGCCCCGCAGACCTCCGAGGCGCACGTCACTTCTCCAAAGTCGGAGCCATGGCGACAACAGCTCAGTACATCCCGCGGAATAACTCCTTGCCGTCCAACCCGCTCATGCACCCGGACTCGGACCGCATGCACCAGGGCACCACGTACCGGGAGGTGCAGAAGATGATGCACCACGAGTACCTGCAGGGTCTGAACACGGGGCACCCGATGAGCCTGACGCACCACCAGTGGTTGCCCACTTCCAATAGCGACTGGGCGAGCGCCACGCACCTCGGCCAGCAGGAGCCGCACAAAGGCGGCGGCGGCGGCGGAGGCGGCGTGCAGGCGAGAAGCGAGGACCTGGGCAGCGGCTTCCACCACCGGTCCCACCTGGTGCACCAGCAGGCGCAAGGCGCGCACCACGGCTCCTGGGCGCCGGCCAGCGCGCACCACCTCTCCCCGCTCTCCCCGGCCTCCGGCGCGCACCAGCCCCTGGTCTACTCGCAGCCGGGCTACACGAACCTCAACGCCATGCTGGGCAGCCCGCAGCCGGGCGCGCTCCACCACGGCATGCGGGAGCCCCTCCACGACGACTCGGCGGTGCACGACGGCCAGCTGGAGTCCCCCCCGCAGGCGTTCAGCCACCACCAGGACCACTCGGACGAGGACGCGCCCAGCTCCGACGACCTGGAGCAGTTCGCCAAGCAGTTCAAGCAGCGGCGGATCAAGCTGGGCTTCACGCAGGCGGACGTGGGCCTGGCGCTGGGCACCCTCTACGGCAACGTCTTCTCGCAGACCACCATCTGCCGCTTCGAGGCGCTGCAGCTGAGCTTCAAGAACATGTGCAAGCTTAAGCCGCTGCTGAACAAGTGGCTGGAGGAGACGGACTCCAACACGGGCAGCCCCACCAACCTGGACAAGATCGCCGCGCAGGGCCGCAAGCGCAAGAAGAGGACCTCCATCGAGGTGGGCGTCAAGGGCGCGCTGGAGAACCATTTCTTGAAGTGCCCCAAGCCGTCCGCGCACGAAATCACCACTTTGGCCGGCACGCTGCAGCTGGAGAAGGAGGTGGTGCGCGTTTGGTTTTGCAACCGGAGACAGAAGGAGAAGCGCATGACGCCCGTGGGGGTCCCGCACCCGGGCATGGAGGACGTATATTCCCAGGCGGAGACGCCCCCGCTGCACCGCACGCTACAGAGCCCCGTGCAGTGACTATTAGCCGCGGACCAGCGCGGCGCTCCCACCTCGCCCTGGCTCGGACAAACGCGCGGGGACTGTGGAGTTTACACTATTTAAGTTCCTTTTTCTCTCTCTCCAGGACTTTTGTGGAGGGGGAAAAAAAAAAAAAAAAAAAGTTGTGCAGTTTTAGCGTCGGAAGTCCCCCCCCACACTCACTCGAATAGATGACAAAAAAAACCACACAAAAAAACGCATCTAGGATTGAAGAAAAAAAAGATTTATTTACCAAAATTATATGGAGGTTTCTGCTCCTCCATGGGGGGTGGGACCGTGAACGCACCACACGCCTGCAAAACAAAACAAACACACACAAAAAAAACACTGGAAGTGGAAAAAGTCAGCACTGAATGAACTGAATTATTGTTATTATTATTATTATTATTATTATTATTATTATTTTCGTTGCTTTTTTTTTAGTGGTTTTGTTTGAAGAAGGAACAAAACAAAAAAAGATGTTTTCATCAGGGTCGAAATTGGGAGGACAAAAAGTGTTTTAGCATTTATGGAGGTGAGGGGGGTGGGGGGGGGATTTTGGAGGTTTCTGCTCCTCCGTGGGGGGTGGGACCGTGAACGCACCACACGCCTGCAGAACAAAACAAACAAAAAAACACTGGATGTGAAAAGTCAGCACTGAATGAACTGAATTATTGTTATTATTATTATTATTATTATTATTATTCATGTTTACGCCCGAATGCAGCTGAGATAGGCCCCAGCAACCCCCGCCACCCCAAAGGGACAAACAGTAGAAAATGGATGGATGGATGGATTATTATTAGTATTAGTATTATTAATGTTTCCGCCCGAATGCAGCTGAGATAGGCTCCAGCAATCCCCCCCCCCCCCCCCCCCCCTCACCCCTCCACCCCAAAAGGGACAAGCGGTAGAAAATGGATGGATGGATTATTAATGGGTTTTTTTTGTTTTGTTTTTTGTGGTTTTGTTTGAAGAAGGAACAAAACAAAAAAAAATGATGTTTTCATGCAGGGTCGAAATTGGGAGGACAAAAATGTGTATCCCGCCTTCTGCCCGAATGCAGCTGAGATAGGCTCCAGCAACCCCCACCCAGCGACCCCAAAAGGGACAAGCAGTAGAAAATGGATGGATGGATGGATGGGTTTTGTTTGAAGAAGGAACAAAAAAATGATGTTTTCATCAGGCAATTGAGAGGACAAAAATGGTGTCCAAAAAAAAAATGCAACAGGACGTCCTGAGTTCTGATTGCAGGCCTTAAAGAAAAATAATAATAACAATAATAATAATAATCTTTTTTTTCTCACAAAGGATCACGTCGACATTTGCAAGCAGCATCAGACGCTAAAACAATTTTTTCATTATTAAGTTTTACTCTCGTTTTTTTTTTTTTTTTTGTTCCACCTTATTGTTGCACTTATTGTTTTGTTATTATCCGATGTTTACAAACTCACACACTTTTCCACGGCGACCCCCCTCCCCCCCCACACACACACACGAAATGAAAAGTTGGAGCAACTCAGGTAACTTTCAGTGCCCCCCCCAAACACCCCCTCCTAACTCCCAACATTTTGTCTTTCTTCCTCGTTGTAGCGTACAATTAAAAAATTCCGCGGTACAGTGAAGGCAACGCGTACTTTACTATGAAATCTTATTTATTTTATTTCTCATTGTCTTTTTCTTTTTTTTTTTTTCGTGTGTGTGTCATCGCCAGTCCCCCCCCAAAAAAAAAAGAGAGAGAGCGAAAACTGCAGTGTGCTATGAGGGATTTTTTTCCAAGAAAAAAAAGGTGATAATTTAACAAAAAAAAAAAAAGGTGATTTTAGAGAAAATGTTGCCAGGATTATTTCCAGCGTGTAAATATGTAAAACTTGTATTTGTTCTGAAATATTTGTTGTCTCTTTTTATTTGTGTTCCTTTTTCTCCGGGCTGTTTTGTACAACTTACTAATTCCACGAAGATATTTTAATATGATTTCGTTTATGATGAATCTGACCATTTATAAATATATATTTATTATTTCTTGTTTAGTTCTTTTTTTTGTTGCAGTGGATTTTTATTTTTTTTCAAAGTCTCTCTTCTGTTGACTTCATTGGTTGTCTGTTTGATTGCTCTAAATGTAGACTGCGAAGTCACATTTCTATTTATGTTATAGTAATATTTTATTACTTACATAAAAACATATATACAAGAAACGCATCTTGCTTGGTGTCTTCATTGCGAGGTCCTTCTTTTGTTCGTCTTGCATCGCCACAGAAATCAAAGGAAACAATGATTTATGTATTTAATTGTGCTTTTTTTTAAATAAGGAATAACACAAAGAATAGTATTTCATTGTTGCCATATTGTGCAATAAAACAGTCGAAATGTTGTAAACTGATGATAAGTGTAAATTAAGTCGTTAATATGAATAATATTTTCTTTTAAATAAATCTATTTTTAAGCATGTGGATCTGAGACAGAGACTTTATTTTATACATGAGAGATTAAAAATGGGATGGAAAAAAAAAACCGTCAGGCCTTCAAGCCAAAAAAAAAAAAAAAGATAAAAAATCGGCCTCCAGTCGAGGCCAAAATCTGTGCTTTTATTTTGACACTGGAAATATTTAATCTCTTCCCTTTTTAGATAAATAAAACACATTAAACGTGCTATTTTTCATATAAGCAACTTTACATTTTCAACTCAGTTTTGCTGCACAAAATCACTTCAAACAATAATTAATTATCCACATATGTTGAAAATGCATCACAATGATGATACAAATTAACGTGTTTATTGTATTATAATAAATAATAAATACATTCATTTATTTCCTTGCTCTCCTATAACGCATGCTCATAAAACACACACAAGCAAACTGTTTATTTAAGGATTTAAATGCAAAAAAAAAACATACAACTCGTTTATTTATTTGCAGATTTATGTGCTGCCTGCAATCTTTACAAATATTCTAGTGTTATTTATTTATTTGACAATGTTATCCACCATCATTTTTGATCAGCATCTTCCTCAAAGAAACGTAAATATACTGACTTTTTTTATTCTGCAAGCCAAATATTTTCTATCGTGTTGTGCTGGAGTGTGTGTTTAAATCATGTTTTTTTTAAAGTGTGTTTGCAGAAGCTTAAAGTGGTCAAAGTGAGGAGGAGGCCACGCTCGGACCCACGCAGAGCCACAGGAGTGAACCACAGATGCCCCCTGCTGGAATATCTCATGTACTGCAGCCTCTAAACGCCACATGACCAAACAAAACGTGCAAATCCACTTTTTTTTACTACTTTACTTTAATATAAATGTCGGAAATAAGTTTGAAATGAAAAAAAAAATGGAAATAAAAATTCATTTCACATTAATATATGTTGGTTAGTTGTTTTCTTTATCGTGTTAAAGTTATGAATGCTTTTTAAAATAATTAATTAATTAATTAAATTATCTACGACCCCAATTTAGACAACACATCGTCTCCTTCTTAAAGTATTTGTATTAATTTTTATCAACACTTATTCAACATATGGAAAATTATTTTATTATTATTTTCTGGGGGGGAGTAGGTATTTTAAGAAGGCTCATAAAGTAAAGTGCACTCCTGCAAAGTATAATAAAAAAGATTATTACATGGGAAAAAATACTGAAAAATACTATTTTTAAAGTATCCAAAAGGTGTTTTTGTTTAATAAAATACAAACTCACAATACATATTAGTAATACTGAGTTGTTGATGTTATTTGATCAACAAAAAATAATGCTTCTCTTTTAATATTGAATAAAATAATTTTTATATAATATTTTTTAATATAATTTAAGAATATTTGATTTTTTTTAATGTATTTTTTGATTGCCTCAATTAGTTACATGTGAGGAACCAACTTTTAGGCACACTTAGTGTTGATGTTATTTGACCAACAAAATTTAAAAAAATAAATAAATTATGTTTTATTATTTATTTTAAATACTTGCATACATTTTTAAAATATTCAATTTTTGTATGTATTTTTTTGATTGTCTCAATTATATTTACATTTGAAGGACAACATATTAGGCACAGGTTGTGTTGATGTTATTTGACCAACAAAATATTAAAAAAATTAAATTATGTTTTAATATTTATTTTAAATATTTGCATACATTTTAAGAATATTCGATTTTTTAATGTATTTTTTTGATTGTCTCAATTATATTTACATTTGAAGGACAACATATTAGGCACAGGTTGTGTTGATGTTATTTGACCAACAAAATATTAAACAAATAAAATAAAATTATTTTTTAATATTTATTTTAAATATTTGTATACATTTTAAGAATATTCGATTTGTTTATGTATTTTTTTAATTGTCTTAATTATATTTACATTTGAAGGACAACATATTAGGCACACTAAGTGTTGATGTTATTTGACCAACAAAATATTTAAAAAAAAAAAAATTATCTATTAATGTTTGTTTTAAATGTATGAAAATATTTTAAAAATAATTGATTTTTATGTATATTTTGATTGCCTCAATTAGTTACACATGACATACAAAATATTAGGCACACTAAGTGTTGATGTTATTTGACCAACAAAATATAGAAAAAAATGCTTCCATTTTAATATTGAAAAAAATATATATGCATACTTTTTAAGAATATTCGATTTTTTTAATATATATTTTGAATTCTTCAATTAGTTTCATGTGAGGAACAAACTATTAGGCATACGTTGTGTTGATGTTATTTGACCAACAAAATATATATATATATATATATATATATATATATATATATATATATATATATATATATATATATATATATATATATATATATATATATATAAATATATATATATATATATATATATATATATATATATATATATATATATATATATATATATATATATATATATATATATAAATAAATAAAAAGTTCTGTTTTAATATTTGTTTTTAATATTTGCATACATTTAAAGAATATTCGATTTTTTAATGTATTTTTTTGATTGCCTCAATTATAGTTACATTTGAAGGACAAACTATTAGGCACATTAAGTGTTAATTTTATTCGACCGACAAAATATTAAAAAAAAAAAAACAATATTCTCTTTTAATATAGGTTTTTTTTTTTTAAATCATCAATTTGTTTATGTATATTTTGATTGCCCCAATTAGTGACATGTGAAGTACAAACTTTTAGGCACACTTAGTGTTGATGTTATTTGACCAACAAAATCTGAAAAAAATAATGTGTTCTGTTTAAAAAATATTTGCATACATTTTAAGAATATTCGATTTTTTTTAATGTAATTTTTGATTGCCTCAATTATAGTCACATTTGAAGGACAAACTATTAGGCACACTTAGTGTTGTTGTTATTTGACCAACAAAAGATTTGAAAAGTATATTCTCTTTTAATCTACGTATATATTTTAAGAATAATTGATTTTAATATATATTTTGATTGCCTCAATTAGTTACACGTGAGGGACAAAATGTTAGGCACATTGTGTGTTGATAGTATTTCACCAACAAAATATATGTTTTAAATGTTGTTCTGTTTTAATATTTAAAAAAAATATTTGCAAACATTTTAAGGATATTTGATTTTTGTATGTATTTTTCTGATTGCCCCAATTATAGTTACATTTGAAGGACAAAATGTTAGGCACACTGAGTGTTGATGTTATTTGACCAATAAAATATAAATATATATATATATTTTAATATTTGTTTTAAATGTATGCCTATATTTTAAGAAAAAAAAATGTTTATGTATATTTTGATTGCCTCAATTATTTACACGTGACATACAAAATATTAGGCACACTAAGTGTTAATGTTATTTGACCAACAAAATAAAAATAAAAATAAAATACAAAAATATATTTTAATATATGTATATAATTTTAAAAATTATTGATTTTTTTTAATGTATATTTTGACCCTCCCATTTAGTTACATGTGGGGGACAAAATATCAGGCACACTTAGTGTTAATGTTATTTGACCAACAATTTTTTTTTTTTTAAATGTTCTGTTTTAATATTAAAAAAATATATCTTTGCATACATTTTAAGAAAATTTGATTTATATATATATATATATATATATATATATATATATATATATATATATATATATATATATATATATATATATATATATATTTTTTTTTTTTTTTTTTTTTTTATTTATTTATTTATTTATTTATTTTTTTATTTTCCTCAATTAGTTACACGTGAAGAACAAAATATTAGTCACACTAAAGTGTTAATGTTATTTGATCAACAAAATATTAAAAAAAAAAATGTTTTTATGTTTTAATATTTTAAAAAAAAATGTTTATATAGATTTAGAATATTCAATTTATATATATATATATATATATATATATATATATATATATATATATATATATATATATATATATATATATATATATATATATACATATATATATATATTTATAAATATATATATATATATATATATATATATATATTGATTGCCCCAATTAGTTACATGTGAGGTACAAAATATTAGGCACACTAAGTGTTAATGTTATTTGACCAACAACAACAACAAAAAATATTATTTTAATATACGTATATATATTTTTTTTTTTTAAATAGTCAGTTTTATAATGTATATTTTGATTGCCTCAATTAGTTACATGGGAGGGACAAAATATTAGGCACACTGAGTGTTGATGTTGACCAACAAAATATATTTTTAAAAAAAAGCTGTTCTGTTTTAATATTTTTTTTAAATATTTGCATACATTTAAAAAATATACGATTTTTTAAAGTATTTTTTGATTGCCTCAATTATTTACACGTGAGGTACAAAATATCAGGCACATTAACTGTTATTGTTATTTGACAAACAAAATCAAAAAATATTCTCTTCTAATATACGTATTCTATTTTTTTCTAAATAATCAATTTTTTTATGTATATTTTCATTACCCCAATTAGTTACATGTGAGGGACAAAATATTAGGCACACCAAGTGTAAATGTTATTCGATCAACAAAATATATTTTAAAAAAAAATCCTCTTTTAACATTTGTTTTTAATTCATGCATTGATTTACAAAAAATAATTGATTTTTATGTATATTTTGATTGCCCCAATTAGTAACACGTGAGGGACAAACTATTAGGCACACTTAGTGTCAATGTTATTTGACCAACAAAAAATTAAAAAAACAAATAAACGAATAAAAAAATCTTCTATTTTAATATATGTAAATATTTTTCAAAAATAATAGATTTTTTTAATGTGTATTTTGATTGCCCCAATTAATTTCACGTGAGGGACAAAATAGTAGGCACATTAGGTGTTGACGAACAAAATATAGATATTTCAAAGTTTACTTCCCTTTTATTTATTTTTTAATATATGCATACATTTTAGAAATGATCATTTATTAATGTATATTTTTTATTTGTATTTATTTATTTATTTTAATTTTATTTTTTATTAATAAATCCAACAAAACAATACACAACAATACCATGATAATGCAATTCCGATTCCAAAACCAAACCCGACCCAGCAACATTCAGAATAGCAATAAACAGAGCAATTGATATGTATATTTTGTTTAAATGTATATTTTGATTTCCTCAATTAGTTACATGTGAGGGACAAAATATTAGTAGTGCACCCCTGCAAAATGTAACCATGACGATTACTATGTAAACATAATTCATGTGTTGTGCTTCAACTTGGTGATAAAGCAGATAAAAAATGCATCCAATCTATTGCATCTTTTATATTTTCCCTCGACTTTTGTAGCAATTGAACCGCTTTTGTCCGACTAAAGTGCAATTGAAAAAGCAAGAAAGGTGTGCAAGGAGTGTTTTTTGTGCCGCCTCATTGATGCATTTTCCACCCTGCACCACCTCCATCATAAACTTCCATCCATTATACATGAGAGTCTGTCCCTCACTGTGGACTTTTGTGTTGCTTGTGAGCGCCACCTTTTGGCCAGGACACGCACGGTGCTGGGGAAAAGTGATGTGGATTAGTGATGATTAGCTGGGATTATGGCTGGTTAATGGTGGGAAAAGACATTAGGAACCATTGGCTGTGGCGAGGGCGGCGTGGGGAGGGGGGGGGGGAAGGATTTGCATTGATCCACAGCAAATGAATGAGGATTAGCAGCATCAAGCTATCTGCCAACAGATAAATAACATTAAGCGTATTATGCGCCATTAATGACGCCACAATGCTGGCAATTATGGAAATATGGGAAGAAGAAGAATATTAATAATGATGGGGGGAGCGGGGGGGTGAGATGGCGTGGTTGATCATTCTGGGGATTCCCGGCTGTCCTTACGTGTTAAAGTCATAATCATCCATTCATTTATTCATCTTCTTATTCAAAGCGTACAGTGTGAGATGTACACGCTTTGATTTGTTCATTTATCGGAGATTTATTTGGCGGGATTTGCTTGTCGTCCGTTTGTGTTTTGAAACTGGGAATAGTGCAAATAGGAATGATCCGTTCCAGTGTTAAGAGGCGCTGCTATCATGAAGCCTGCGAAGTACAAACCCTGTTTCCATATGAGTTGGGAAATTGTGTTAGATGTAAATATAAACAGAATACAATGATTTGCAAATCCTTTTCAACCCATATTCAATTGAATGCACTACAAAGACAACATATTTGATGTTCAAACTCATAAACTTTTTTTTTTTTTTTGGAAATAATAATTAACTTATAATTTCATGGCTGCAACACGTGCCAAAGTAGTTGGGAAAGGGCATGTTCACCACTGTGTTACATGGCCTTTCCTTTTAACAACACTCGGTAAACGTTTGGGAACTGAGGAGACACATTTTTGAAGCTTCTCAGGTGGAATTCTTTCCCATTCTTGCTTGATGTACAGCTTAAGTTGTTCAACAGTCCGGGGGTCTCCGTTGTGGTATTTTAGGCTTCATAATGCGCCACACATTTTCAATGGGAGACAGGTCTGGACTACAGGCAGGCCAGTCTAGTACCCGCACTCTTTTACTATGAAGCCACGTTGATGTAACACGTGGCTTGGCATTGTCTTAATAAAATAAATGATTTGCAAATCCTTTTCAACTTATATTCAATTGAATAGACTGCAAAGACAAGATATTTAATGTTCCAACTGAGAAACGTAATTTTTTTTTGCAAATAATCATTAACTTAGAATTTAATGGCAGCAACACATTGCAAAAAAGTTGTCACAGGGGCATTTTTACCACTGTGTTACATGGCCTTTCCTTTTAACAACACTCAGTAAACGTTTGGGAACTGAGGAGACACATTTTTGAAGCTTTTCAGGTGGAATTCTTTCCCATTCTTGCTTGATGTACAGCTTAAGTTGTTCAACAGTCTCTGTTGTGCTATTTTAGGCTTCATAATGCGCCACACATTTTCAATGGGAGACAGGTCTGGACTACAGGCAGGCCAGTCTAGTACCCGCACTCTTTTACTATGAAGCCACGTTGATGTAACACGTGGCTTGGCATTGTCTTGCTGAAATAAGCAGGGGCGTCCATGGTAATGTTGCTTGGATGGCAACATATGTTGCTCCAAAACCTGTATGTACCTTTCAGCATTAATGGTGCCTTCACAGATGTGTAAGTTACCCATGTCTTGGGCACTAATGCACCCCCATACCATCACACATGCTGGCTTTTCAACTTTGCGCCTGGTTCTTTTCCTCTTTGGTCCGGAGGACACGACGTCCACAGTTTCCAAAAACAATTTGAAATGTGGACTCGTCAGACCACAGAACACTTTTCCACTTTGTATCAGTCCATCTTAGATCAGAATCAGAATCAGAATCAGCTTTATTGTCATTACGCAAGGTAACGAGATTGAGGCCATTCCATACAGTGCGATGTGTGCATGCTAGAAAAACAATGTGCAAATATATAAAAATTTAAAAAATGTAGAAGTGCAATGAATATGGTGTGAAATGAATATATACATGAAAAAACAAAACAAAAACAGGGTGGTTGGTGGAATGGGTTATTGCACCGAAGAGAAGGCAGTTATGAGGGACAATGGGGCAGTCCGTTCAGGATGGTTATGGCCCTGGGGAAGAAGCTGTTCTTTAGCCTGTTTGTTTTGGTTTTAATGCACCTGTAGCGCTTCCCAGAGGGCAGCAGGTGGAACAGGTCAGAGCCAGGGTGGGTGCTGTCTTTGATGATGGCACTGGCTCTGTTGAGGCAGCGGGAGGTGTAGATGTCCGTCAGAGAGGGGAGAGGGCGGCCGATGATCTTCTGAGCCGTCTTGACCACTCTTTGCAGCCTCTCCCTGTCTGCTGCAGTGCAGCTGCCGTACCATACCGTAATACAGTAGGTCAGCAGGCTCTCGATGGACGAGCGGTAGAAGGTCAGCAGCAGGTCAGGCTTCAGGTTGTACTTCCCGAGGACTCTAAGGAAGTGTAGCCGCTGCTGAGCCTTCTTGAGCTCAGGCCCAGCAAAGCCGACGGCGTTTCTGGGTGTTGTTGATAAACGGTTTTCGCCTTGCATAGGAGAGTTTTAACTTGCACTTACAGATGTAGCGACAAACTGTAGTTACTGACAGTGGGTTTCTGAAGTGTTCCTGAGCCCATGTGGTGATATCCTTTACACACTGATGTCGCTTGTTGATGCAGTACAGCCTGAGGGATCGAAGGTCACGGGCTTAGCTGCTTACGTGCAGTGATTTCTCCAGATTCTCTGAACCCTTTGATGATATTACGGAGCGTAGATGGTGAAATCCCTAAATTCCTTGCAATAGCTGGGTGAGAAAGGTTTTTCTTAAACTGTTCAAAAATTTGCTCACGCATTTGTTGACAATGTGGTGACCCTCGCCCCATCCTTGTTTGTGAATGACTGAACATTTCATTTGCAAATCATTGTATTCTGTTTATATTTACATCTGACACAATTTCCCAACTCATATGGAAACGTGGTTTGTACATGCAAAGTTTTAATGGGGGAACTGCGCCTATTGTTCACAATCCTTATGTCAAAACAAGAAGACGTACAGTACAGGCCAAAAGTGTCAAAACGGGGGGGAGGGTCGCAGCTTGCTGCGAAGTTTGTTCTCCCAGGATGCAAACGGACTACTCCGGACAAGGCTTGCAGGTAGGAACATATTTATTAGTCTAACTACAAAATAACAAGCAAAAACTTATTAACTGTGGCATGAAATAAACAAGACTTACGTAGAGGGTTGCGTGACAATAGCGTGAAGCAAACAACTAGCATAAAGAAGAAACAAACAACTAACATAACTATGGCATGGAACAGCTATGAAACTGTGGCATGAAACAACTAACATAAACTATGGCATAGCACAAATGAAACTGTGGCATGGAACCAACAATGACGCCAGCACGACTGATTAGGCAAAGGTGGGCTTAAATCATGTCTCTTGATTGGAAACAGGTGCGTGTCCTGAACACCAAAGGCAGGTGAAAATCATAAGTCACCATGGTAGCTAAAACAAACAAGGGTGCACACAAAAACAGGAACTATTGGAGTCTAAAACTAACAGAACATAACAAAAACATGATCCGGACTACGGATCATGACAAAAAGTTTGGACAAACCTTCTCATTTCAATGCGTTTTCTTTATTTTCATGACTATTTACATTGTGGATTGTCACTGAAGGCATCAAATCGATGACACCTGTGAAGTGAAAACCATTTCAGGTGACTGCCTCTTGAAGCTCATGGAGAGAATGCCAAGAGTGTGCAAAGCAGTCATCAGGGCAATTGATTGATTGAAACGTGTATTAGTAGATTGCACAGTACAGTACATAATCCGTACAATTGACCACTAAATAGTAACACCCCAATAAGCTTTTCAACTTGTTTAAGTCGGAGTCCACGTTAATCAATTCATGGTAAAAGACAAAGGGTGGCTATTTTGAAGAAACTAGAATATAAAACATGTTTTCAGTTATTTCACCTTTTTTTTGTTAAGTACATAACTCCACATGTGTTCGTTCATAGTTTTGATGTAACAATCTACAATGTAAATAGTCATGAAAATAAAGAAAACGCATTGAATGAGAAGGTGTGTCCAAACTTTTGGCCTGTACTGTATGTTTTTTCTTTTTTTATGCATTCTAATTCGTAAAATACGGCGAAGTATGAGATGGCTAACAACGCTGTCAGGTTCAAACACCGATGACATCTATTAAACAGACAAGAAGCAAGGAATTAAAGAGAGACAGGATTCCATTTAGCTCAATGAGGAGAAACGTCCGGGCTGTACTATTTGTACAGTCTTCCACCACGCTCTGACGAAAGGTTGCACGCCTCCTCTTATATTTGGACTTTCCCTGATTACGTGGCAACAGCTGTTTCGAAGGGGAGGCGGGGTCGTAAACAGCCGTCGCCTTCGGTCACGAAACAGTTCAAAGAAAAGATGCCTGGAGCTTGCGCCAGGTCCTGCTTCCTCTCTGCTTTGTAGATCTCGGGTCAAGACAAGATCTTCCTGTGGATTACAATAGATCAAAGAAACCGACACCTTTATGTCGCTTCCCATCCTGCACAGTGGAGTTTTACAAGTCTTTTGCTTGGTAAGATCAAAGACAGCTTTTGTCTGCTCGCCGGGAACAGAACGTTTTGTGATAACTTAGATACAATAATTCTGACAAAAGCAACTCATTGGGCCCTCTAAAAAAACATTCAAAAATACTCAATTTTCATGTTGCGACCTGAATATTAACCAAGTATTAGCGATATTGTTAATATATGTGCTAACGCAATTTTTAGTGGCGCCGTGATTACAGAGAGCTGACGAGCTTATGCTGCTATATTGACACCATGAGCCGGTGAGCAGCTGCATCGCCTCTGAGCTGGTGAAAGTTAAATATTGATTATAAATCACGCCTCTCACCTGGATAGTAGATGGTTGGGGCTATAAACCGAGAAGTTGGTCGACTTTGTCATTTAACTTTGATATGGAGATGGCCTTTTTTTGTTGTTTTTAACTTTAGACTTAGACTTAAACAAACTTTATTGATCCACAAGGGAAATTGTTTCACACAGTAGCTCAGTTACATAGGATGGAAAGGATAAGGATGGAAAGGATAATGCACACAAGGGAACAAAAAGATAGGTATAAAGTAGACTAAAAATGTACCATAGTAGCAATATTAAATATAACATATGCAATATTTACATTTTATATATACAATCATATATAATTATAATCATATATAATCATAATCCACCTCTCAATATGAGCATTCCATCAGTCAGCATCCCAGCGAGAGCAGACATTGTACAGTAAGTGATTGTTTTATTATGTTTGTGTTTTATATTTCTCGTTTAGCACTTAGCAATACTGCTACATGATGCTTAGTGTTTCACTAAGGATGGGTTTGTTTCGCACACAGCTTCTAAAATGTGTCATCCTCCTTACATTCAGGCTCAAAAATATACGTTCCTGGATCATCAGGAAAGGAATGCACACAAGGCCACAAAAAGAGGGTGA
The DNA here is from genome assembly GCF_033978685.3 of Nerophis lumbriciformis. NCBI lineage: Eukaryota > Metazoa > Chordata > Actinopteri > Syngnathiformes > Syngnathidae > Nerophis > Nerophis lumbriciformis. The sequence continues at coordinate 59,616,288 of NC_084551.2, read as the reverse complement.
AAACAAAAGGTATAAAGTAGACTAAAAATGTACTATAGTAGCAATATAAAACATAACATATGTAATATTTACATATTATATATATAATCATATATAATCATAATCCACCTCTCAATATGAGCATTCCATCAGTCAGCATCCCAGCGAGAGCAGACATTGTACAGTAAGTGATTGTTTTATTATGTTTGTGTTTTATATTTCTCGTTTAGCACTTAGCAATACTGCTACATGATGCTTAGTGTTTCACTAAGGATGGGTCTGTTTCGCACACAGCTTCTAAAACGTGTCATCCTCCTTACATTCAGGCTCAAAAAAATATACATTCCTGGATCATTATTTTGTCCCAAACTAAACTTTGGTGTCTCTCATGAAGTCTGCCATGATTAGTTGTAGTTATTGTTGTTGTTGCAGGGAAACGCCAATGTTTTATGTGTATGTGTAATTACATGCTGAAAATAATCAAAATGCGTAAATATTAAATGTTATGATGAAAGTGCCTGTTACTACATTACACACAGCATATGTGGAGGGGGGCGTGGCCTGCGGACATGCAGCAAAGCGGGGTGTGCCAGGACCAGCTTCAAGATCAGCGACAGGTGCGAAGATGGTCCACCTGGGCCTGCTTATCTAATCACCTGTCGCTGATCTCGAAGCCGGTCCTGGCTCACCCTGCTTTGCCACATGTCCGCAGGGGTGTGGCTAAGAGGGGAGGAGTATATTTACAGCTACCAACCATTCACGAAACCCAACACAACACTCCAATACGTGCACCATGACAGCAACCACCCACCCACCACCACGAAAAGAATACCTACCGGAATTAATAAAAGGCTATCGATGCTGCCATCTAGCAAAGCTGAATTTGACCAAGCAACCCCCCCGTACCAAAAAGCCCTTGATGAAAGCGGATACAATTTCACCCTCACCTATGAACCCACGCCAGGAAACCAACCGAAAAAGAACAGAAAACGAAACGACATCATCTGGTACAACCCCCCATACAGCAAAAACGTCTCAACTAACATTGGACACAAATTCCTCAATCTGATTGACAAACACTTTCCCAAAGACAACACCCTAAGAAAAGTATTCAACAAGAACAACATTAAATTGAGCTACAGCTGTATGAACAATATACGACAAATCATCTCAAACCACAACAAAACAATTGCAAATGAGCCGTCGGCCCCCGGACAGAGCGACTCCAAAACCAACAAAGGTTGCAACTGTCGAAAGAAACCTGATTGCCCTCTCAACGGGGGGTGCTTACAAACATCAGTTGTCTACCAATCTAAGGTAACACGCAAGGACATTAACACATCCGACACATATGTAGGATTAACTGAGGGAGAGTTCAAAACCAGATGGAACAATCACAAGGCTTCTTTCAGGAACCAAAACCTGCGGAATACCACAGAACTCAGCAAACACATTTGGGACCTCAAAGACAATAATGTTGAATATTCAATAACATGGCAAATTCTTGCATCCAGCACACCTTACAATAGTGGTAATAAAAGATGCAACCTATGCTTGAAAGAAAAACTGTTTATTATTTACCGTCCAGACCTGTCATCCCTCAACAAGCGCAGCGAAATTGTAACAGCATGCCGCCACAGACGGAAACACCTCCTAGGTAACACATGAGCCAATCACCACGCCCCTACACCAGCCTGTACCCACCCACTCTGTGCCCTATATAATCCATGGTATGTGAATGCTCCCATTAAAATCTCCTGATGATTGAGGGAACCCCCCCTCATGAAACAGGCCTGTAGAGATGAAATAGTCTTGTGATTTTTTTTCCCACACATACATATATTGCGCTCTACTACGGTATCGAGCACTATTTTTTGGATAACCTTATTAAGACATATATATATATATATATATATATATATATATATATATATACATATATATATATATACATATATATATATAGCTAAAATTCACTGAAAGTGAAGTATTTTCATATATATATATATATATATATATATATATATATATATATATATATAAGAAATACTTATATATATATATCAATCTATCTATCTATCAAGAGAGACAGAGACAGCGCACAGTGCATGTGGATCACATGTTACCATGGCGAGAAAACATGGAGAGACTGCCAGTTATCTTGTCTCCACCAGTTGCAGAAAATATGCCATCAGTACAACTGGACAGTGCTGTTTCAGTTCCATCATCAGGACCATCAGTGAGTCAGACACAAACTAGTCTCATCATTGAACCAGATTCAAGGGCTGCTGAGTTGCCATCATCAGAACCCAGATCACCCACAACAAAAACCCCACCAGTGATCCGCAGGTACCCAGAAAGGTTTCGAGTACCACCAAAAAAACTGAATCTCTGAAGACAGTATAAAAATCTGTGTTAAAGATGTACAAATACTGTTTGTATAATAAGCATGTTATTGTTTACAAATGAGGGTTAAGAGTTCAGTACTAAACAAAAAAAAGAATGTGGCTTAAGTACAGTTTTTTAATTGAGCTGCTGCATTTTTTGGTTGGGTTGTTTATTTCTTTTGAGTAACTTCTACATTTATAAAAGGGGAGGAATGTAATAGAGTGATCTATGTTTGTCTGTTGCCATCTCCTGGTGAATGTTGGCTATAGCGTACTGGGGTTACTTTTTGGTTGGCCAACGATTTACGTGGTGTTGCGCACCTGACGTCAAGTGTGTGAGTCTGTTCTGAAGTCTACAGTAAAGAGACGTACAGTACTTCATCCCCTCGCCTGTTTATTGCCTCCAACTCAATATATTACAACAACATTGCTCCATGCGGACCCTCCAGGTCCGCATGGAGCTAGAGGGGGCGTGGCCTCCAGGTCCGCCTGAATTTCGGGAGATTTTCGGGAGAAAATTTGTCCCGGGAGGTTTTCGGGAGAGGCGCTGAATTTCGGGAGTCTCCCGGAAAATCCGGGAGGGTTGGCAAGTATGCTCTCCCTTAGAGATAGGGTGAGAAGCTCTGTCATCCGGGGGGAGCTCAAAGTAAAGCCGCTGCTCCTCCACATGGAGAGGAGCCAGATGAGGTGGTTCGGGCATCTGGTCAGGATGCCACCCGAACGCCTCCCGAGCAGAGGTGGGTAGAGTAGCCAGAAATTGTACTCAAGTAAGAGTACTGTTACTTTAGAGATTTATTACTCAAGTAAAAGTAAGGAGTAGTCACCCAAATATTTACTTGAGTAAAAGTAAAAAGTATGTTGTGAAAAAACTACTCAAGTACTGAGTAACTGATGAGTAACATACACACATATCTATCTATATACACACACACACACACACACACACATATATATATATATATATATATATATATATATATATATATATACACATACATACATTGATATATACAGTATATCATTTATATTTATTTATTTTGCCGTTTTTGTTTACATGTTAAAGGTGTTTTAATGAATATACATGCATGTTTAACACATATAGATTCCTTTCTTTCATGAAGACAAGAATATAAGTTGGTGTATTACCTGATTCTGATGACTTGCATTGATTGTAATCAGACAGTAGTGATGATAACGTCCACGTTTTCAAATGGGGGATAAAAAAAGTTCCTCCTTTCTGTCTAATACCACATGAAAGTGGTTGGTTTTTGGCATCTTATTTATCCAGCTTCCATATTCATTTTTATACACTTTACAAGAAATACATTGGCGGCAAACTCCGTAGCTTGCTAGCTTGTTTGCGCTGGCGTTCGGAGACTCTTATTTTGAAAGCGCAGGCGCAATGGAGCGGCACTTTTATTGTGAAGACAGGAACTGTGCAGTCAGTCTTTAGGCTTAGAACTGGATGTACGGTTGAAATAAAAAAAAAATATTTTTTCCTTCACACTTTTGATTGATTGATTGAAACTTTTATTAGTAGATTGCACAGTACAGTACATATTCCGTACAATTGACCACTAAATGGTAACACCCCAATAAGTTTTTCAACTTGTTTAAGTCAGGTCATGTGACCCCCTGGCTCTGTTTGATTGGTCCAACGTCACCAGTGACTGCATCTGATTGGTGGAACGGAGTGAAAGTCACCAGTGACTGTATTTGTTGAAACGCAGGCACTATGAAGGTCTGTCTGACAGACCAAAACAAACAAAGCATGCATTAACAGGTCGATAAAAATTAGTAGCGAGTAGCGAGCTGAATGTAGATAAAAGTAGCGGAGTAAAAGTAGCGTTCCTTCTCTATAAATATACTCAAGTAAAAGTAAAAGTATGTTGCTTTAAAACTACTCTTAGAAGTACAATTTATCCCAAAAGTTACTCAAGTAGATGTAACGGAGTAAATGTAGCGCGTTACTACCCACCTCTGCTCCCGAGGGAGGTGTTTCGGGCACGTCCGACCGATAGGAGGCCACGGGGAAGACCCAGGACACGTTGGGAAGACTATGTCTCCTGGCTGGCCTGGGAACGCCTCGGGATCCCCCTGGAGGAGCTGGACGAAGTGGCTGGGGAGAGGGAAGTCTGGGGTTCCCTACTTAGGCTGCTTCCCCCGCGATCCGACCTTGGATAAGCGGAAGAAGATGGATGGATGGATGGATGGATGGAGGAAAGGAGTCCGAGGCTATGAATAATAACGGTGATGATCGGTGGTCAGGTGTGGCGCATCGCTAAGTGCGGTTCTTTTTGTGGCGATTATGTAATAAACGCTTCACTCCGGCCGTGAGCGGAGGAGGTGAGGGATGAGGATCGCGGCGGCTTGAAAAAGGAAAAGAAAAAAAGAAGTAGAATAATGCATTTTTTTTCATCAAAAATTCCCTCTCTTCCCCCTACCTCAAGGTTCCCTACTTGAAAAGGTGGGCAACAATGTGGCCACACAGAGAAACACCTCGTTACCATATGAAACGGGAGAATGGAGAGCTGAGCGGTCGTGTGTTATTTATGATAGCGGGCCTCCTCGTAGCCACGCGGGCCCCTTCTCTCTACCGCCTTCATGTCGACTTCTAGCGAGTCCCCCACCCGCACCCCGCCCAACCTCGGCCCCTGTAGGAGCGCCTCTTCACAAAGTTGCTCGCCTCTCCTCTCGGTTGCATCGTTTTGAAGAAGAGAGGCGCTCCTTCCGCCTCTTCCGCGGCTTTGAGGGACATTTTATAGCGCCTGGGGTGTCTGTCAGAGTGACTAACAGTTATCTCGCACCATCTTGCCTCCCGGCGGCTGCTGCTGCTGCACGGACTTGTTGGCTTGCGTGCGATGAAAGCGGGGGCACTTTATAGGACTCGCAACTGGAGGAATTACCTGCAGATTGAGCCAACTAGCCGGCCTCAAAGGTCCCGTATGATCCTATTTTCTCTCTCAGGGTGACACGGAGACGCTAATGCATGCTTTTATTGCAAGTCGTATAGATGATTGTAACGCCCTTGTTACGATCCGCTGCCCGGATCATAGTTTGTTTATGTTTGAGTCACATGTTTTCATCACCTTGATTTTGTTTGTGTTCAGTTGCCATGTCAACTGATTACATTCACCTGCCTCTGGTTAGTGTTCGGGACGCGCACCTGTTGCCCGGGCACTAATCAGAGGGCTATTTAGTCTTTGCCCTGGCCTCACTCGGTCTGGCTTCCTAGTTTGTTTTTACACAACTGATGACGACAACTTTGATTCCCGCTAGCTTTTCACGCTATGCCATTTTGCCTGCTAGCTCCCATGCTAGTCCTTTTGTTTTTGCCTTTTGCTATTTGCACGTCTTTTGTTTGTTCATCGAATGATTTATATTTTAAATAAATCATTTTCCTACCTGCAAGCTGTGTCCGAAGCCGTCTGCATCCTTGGGAGAACCACACCCGCAACACTATGCGACCAAGTCGTTACAGCCCTGCTTTCTGGTCTTCCTAAAAAGGTTAGGTTAGGGCAGGGGTTGGCAACCCAAAATGTTGAAAGAGCCATATTGGACCACAAATACAAAAAAGTAATCGGTCTGGAGCCGCAAAAAATTAAAAGCCTTTTATAAGTGTTATAATGAAGGCAACACATGATGTATGTGGATAATTAGCTATAATGGCCATCCATCCATCCATCCATCCATCTTCTTCCGCTTATCCGAGGTCGGGTCGCGGGGGCAGCAGCCTAAGCAGGGAAGCCCAGACTTCCCTCTCCCCAGCCACTTCGTCCAGCTCTTCCTGTGGGACCCCGAGGCGTTCCCAGGCCAGCCGGGAGACATAGTCTTCCCAACGTGTCCTGGGTCTTCCTCGCGGCCTCCTACCGGTCAGACGTGCCCTAAACACCTCCCTAGGGAGGCGTTCGGGTGGCATCCTGACCAGATGCCCGAACCACCTCATCTGGCTCCTCTCGATGTGGAGGAGCAGTGGCTTTACTTTGAGCTCCTCCCGGATGGCAGAGCTTCTCACCCTATCTCTAAGGGAGAGCCCCGCCACCCGGCGGAGGAAACTCATTTCGGCCGCTTGTACCCGTGATCTTGTCCTTTCGGTCATGACCCAAAGCTCATGACCATAGGTGAGGATGGGAACGTAGATCGACCGGTAAATTGAGGGCTTTGCCTTCCGGCTCAGCTCCTTCTTCACCACAACGGACCGATACAGCGTCCGCATTACTGAAGACGCCGCACCGATCCGCCTGTCGATCTCACGATTCACTCTTCCCTCACTCGTGAACAAGACTCCGAGGTACTTGAACTCCTCCACTTGGGGCAAGATCTCCTCCCCAACCCGGAGATGGCACTCCACCCTTTTCCGGGCGAGAACCATGGACTCGGACTTGGAGGTGCTGATTCTCATCCCAGTCGCTTCACACTCTGCTGCGAACCGATCCAGTGAGAGCTGAAGATCCTGGCCAGATGAAGCCATCCGGACCACATCATCTGCAAAAAGCAGAGACCTAATCCTGCAGCCACCAAACCAGATCCCCTCAACGCCTTGACTGCGCCTAGAAATTCTGTCCATAAAGGTTATGTACAGAATCGGTGACAAAGAGCTATAATGGCCTACTATCAAAATGACTATGTGTCGCAGGCTGACGCAAATATTTGTTGACAGAAATGTTGAAATGTAATATTTATTCTACACATTTTTACAACATTGGAAAACATTAGTAAAACTTCTCAGAGGGTGAGATAACTCCTGGAAATGACTGTCTTAGAATGGTCAAAGGTATAGATGTGTCAATACGTGGGCCTTGGGGTTTGTTTTCCCGGAATGCAAAGGAAAGTTGGCGCGGGCAAGACGTGAATGTAAGTACATATTTTTTATTTTAACACTAACACTACCTCGGAGTCTTGTTCACGAGTGAGGGAAGAGTGGATCGTGAGATCGACAGGCGGATCAGTGCGGCATCTTCAGTAATGCGGACGCTGTATCGATCCGTTGTGGTGAAGAAGGAGCTGAGCCGGAAGGCAAAGCTCTCAATTTACCGGTCGATCTACGTTCCCATCCTCACCTATGGTCATGAGCTTTGGGTTATGACCGAAAGGACAAGATCACGGGTACAAGCGGCCGAAATGAGTTTCCTCCGCCGGGTGGCAGGGCTCTCCCTTAGAGATAGGGTGAGAAGCTCTGTCATCCGGGGGGAGCTCAAAGTAAAGCCGCTGCTCCTCCACATGGAGAGGAGCCAGATGAGGTGGTTTGGGCATCTGGTCAGGATGCCACCCGATCGCCTCCCTCGGGAGGTGTTTAGGGCACATCCGACCGGTAGGAGGCCACGGGGAAGACCCAGGACACGCTGGGAAGACTATGTCTCCCGGCTGGCCTGGGAACGCCTCGGGATCCCCCGGGAGGAGCTGGACGAAGTGGCTGGGGAGAGGGAAGTCTGGGCTTCCCTGCTTAGGCTGCTGCCCCCGCGACCCGACCTCGGATAAGCGGAAGAAGATGGATGGATGGATGGACTAACAGACTACAAAAAAGGAAGCAAACAAAAGGTGCGCACAATGGCGGAGAACAAACTTGACTAATGAAACAAAACTTGCACACAGGCAGAAACTATGAACAATAAAAACTACACTTACTGTGACGTGAAAAGCATAAAAACTATGGCATGGAATACAAGCATGAAATAAGTCAGCACAGAGCAAATCCAGAATGTCAGGGGTAAGATAAGATGATGTCGCCAGGCTGACTGCCTGGCAACAACAAGCTTAAATACTGGTGACATGATTAGTGAAAACAGGTGCGTGACTCAAAATGTGAAAACGTGAGACAGGTGCGTGACATGAGGATGTGAACCAGGTGAAACTAATGGTTACTATGGTGACAAAGCAAGGGAGTGAAGACAAGAACTAAAAAGTGTCCAAAAACCAAGCAAAACATAACTAAACAAAACATGATCACAGACATGACAAGATGTGTGTGTCCAAGTTAAAGGAAACGACAGGCCGTCTTCTTCTAATGCAGGGGTCGGCAACCCAAAATGTTGAAAGAGCCATATTGGACCAAAAATACAAAAAAAAAATCTGTCTGGAGCCGCAAAAAACTAAAAGCCATATTACATACAGATAGTGTGTCATGAGATATAAATTGAATTAAGAGAACTTAAAGGAAACTAAATGACCTCAAATATAGCTACAAATGAGGCATTATGATGCAATATGTACATATAGCTAGCCTAAATCTCAAATATAGCTACAAATGAGGCATTATGATGCAATATGTACATATAGCTAGCCTAAATAGCATGTTAGCATCGATTAGCTTGCAGTCATGCAGTGACCAAATATGTCTGATTAGCAGAGGTGTGGACTCGAGTCACATGACTTGGACTCGAGTCAGACTCGAGTCATGAATTTGATGACTTTAGACTCGACTTGACAAAATGTAAAATGACTTGCAACTCGACTTAGACTTTAACATCAATGACTTGTGACTTCACTTGGACTTGAGCCTTTTGAATTGACATGACTTGACATGACTTGCTACTTTCCCCAAAACCCAAAGATGAAAAAGTTATTCGGGAGCGCTCCGTATTTTTCATTGTGTACTTGTCTATCAGCGTTGCGTGTGTCAGCTGGTGTGCTGTCAGTACAACAGCCAATCAAATTAGATCTACTTTGTTTTCTTCACACAGCATTCATCCAATCAAATTGCAGGACAACCAACGAAGAAGACATGTCCAAACCACACGCCAGTGAACAAAAAATGATACCTAAAATAATTTTGTTTGGGTATAAAAATTACGAGGTGGTCAACACAAAACGGTTTGCAGTATGCAACACATGCGGTTCGAAAATTACTGATGGAGAGGAAACAACTTCCAACTTCGTCCGGCATTTGAAGTTGCACAAAGAACGGTAAGTTTTGAGTGTAAGATAACGTTTATTGGCTAAGTAACGTGACTTTTATTTGCTGTGTAGTTAAATCAGTGAGGCTGTAAACTCACTGCTAACGTTATAACGTTATTGCAAACACGGGAATCTGTTGCCGTTCACTACCTTATTCATACTTTTTGTTCAGTGATTTTTTTCAAGCAGGGTTACGTTAGTCAATATATCACACGTAACGTTAGACGGCGGTCAGCAGCACCGCGTATTTTAGCCACCTAAAAAAAGACAAAAATAGTAAAATAAAGGTCAGTTAAAATGTATACTATATTATGAATATGTGTACCGTTTTAGCTAGCTTTCTGACATACTGTTGGTTGTTTACCTCAGAGGTCCCCAACCACCGGGCCGCGGCCCGGTACTGGTCCGTGGATTGATTGGTATCGGGCCGCACAAGAAATATATTTTTTTTCTTTTCTTTTTTTAATTAAATCAACATAAAAAACACAAGATACACTTACAAGTAGTGCACCAACCCAAAACAACTCTCTCCCCCCTTTTGTTCTGGGCATTGAACTTGAAGACTCTTCCTTCACTGTTCCGAGTGGCCATGAGAGTCTTGGCAGTGCCTGCCTCCAGTGCTCCAGTGGAGCAAGTTTTCAGCCATGGTGGCATCATACTACGCCCCCATCGTGCACAAATGACTGACAGACTCTTGGCTAATTTGGTCTTTTGCAAATGCAATGCAGCATAGGGCCCTGACATATAAAAAGTACAACTTTTTTGTTATGTTCACGTATATGTCATGTTTTTTCAATGTTAACACTTTTGTACAAATAAGTACATTTGCACTTTATTTTTCAATGTGTTTGTTCTGTAAAGGAATGAGTTAATGTTTAAAATGACTGGTTAATAGTGCTATTATAAAGTGCAATGTCAGCACAATTTTCTTTCCTGCAATTTAAAATGCACTTGTTTTAATAAATAAATACAGCGTTTGAAAAGCATACACAATCTGTGTTAATATATTAGTCTGTGGTTAAAAGGACTTGAAAGGACTCGAAACTCAAAATGCAGGACTTAGGACTTGACTTGAGACTTTCCAGTCTTGACTTTGGACTTGACTCGGGGCTTGCCTGTCTTGACTCGGGACTTGACTCGCACTTGAGGGCAAAGACTTGAGACTTACTTGTGACTTGCAAAACAATGACTTGGTCCCACCTATGCTGATTAGCACTCCAACAAGTCAATAACATCAACAAAACTCACCTTTCATGCACAACCTTAAAAGTTTGGTGGACAAAATGAGACAGAAAAAGAAGTGGCATAAAACACGTCCCAGAAAGTTATACATGTAAACAAATTAAGTACGGTGAGTTCAAGGACCGCCAAAATTAGTAGGACAAAACGGCGCTCGCCAAATACTCGAATCAGTGAAGCATGTTTAATATAAACAGTGTGCTTTGTAACAATTAGGGAGATTTGTGTCATGTTTGTCCTCCTACAGAAACCATATTAAAACAAAAAATAGATTGTTTTCCCCTCATCTTTTTCCATTTTTCATACATTTCTGAAAAAGCTCCAGAGATCCACTAGGGCGGCGCTAAAGACCCCTGGGTTAGGGTTAGGGTTAGGGTTAGGTTTAGGGTTAGGGTTAGGGTTAGGGTTAGGGTTACACCTTTGCAATTACTCCAGAATTCAGCGGCACGTGTGCTGACAAAATCAGGCTCACATTACACCAGTTTTAAAATCTCTGCATTGGCTCCCCGTGTGTCTCCAGACCAATTTTAAGGTTCTTCTTATGGTTTATAAATGTCTTTATGGTATCGGGCCTTCTCATCTTTCAGATTTGCTTTTACCCCATACTTGCCAACCTTGAGATCGCAGAATTAGGGAGATATTCAAAAGGCCCTCTTATCAAACACTTATTTGGAACATCCCACAGGTGTACAGGCTAATTGGGAACAGGTGGGTGCCATGATTGGGTATGAAAGCAGCTTCCACGAAATGCTCAGTCATTCACAAACAAGGACGGGGCGAGGGTCACCACTTTGTCGACAAATGCGTGAGCAAATTGTCCCAACAGTTTAAGAACAACATTTCTCAACCAGCTATTGCAAGGAATTTAGGGATTTCAGCATCTACGCTACGTAATATCATCAAAAGGTTCAGAGAATCTGCAGAAATCACTGCACGTAGGCCATGATATTATGGACCTTTGATCCCTCAGGCGGTATCAGTGTGTAAAGGATATCACCACATGGGCTCAGGAACACTTCAGAAAACCACTGTCAGTAACTATAGTTTGTTGATACATATGTAAGTGCAAGTTAAAACTCTACGATGCAAAGCGAAAACCATTTATCAACAACACCCAGAAAGTATACTCACTCATATACCACATACTCACTTTGGAATGACAAGTGAGTATTCAATCACAGTCTCGTTAACTTCAGGCTACCTAGATAGGCTACTGTCAACAACTTGTGATCTGACTGGCTATCGCAACCGTCTCTCAACTGTATGTGTTCTCAAATTCATCCGTTCATCCGCCAACTATGTGGCTCTGCTGATCTGCATAGCACCGCCGCGGCGCAAGCCGGTGAGTATCCAATCACAGGGCGCGTAAATGTCACGTTCAACGCGAGGCCAGCTAGAAGGCCTTACTGACTACAACTTGGGATCTGATTGGCTATCGCAATTATCTATCAACTGTATGTGCCCGCTCACTTACAGTGCACGCCCGCATTGTTGATTCTGAAGGCCCCCGGGCAAATTTCGTTCAGCATGGCAACATAAACTGGCGGAATTCTGATTGGATGATTTACCTCACAACATTTGCATAGTGACCCCCTTAAGGGGTGTTTAGATCACTGTAGGGAAGGGGATCATCTTGATCTCCGCTCAAGATGATCTCCTGCTGGCCCCACTATGGACTGGACTCTCACTTTTATGTTGGATCCACTATGGACTGGACTCTCACACTATTATGTTGGATCCACTATGGACTGGACTCTCACACTATTATGTTAGATCCACTATGGACTGGACTCTCACACTATTATGTTAGATCCACTATGGACCGCACTCTCACTATTATGTTAGATCCACTATGGACTGGACTCTCACTATTATGTTAGATCCACCATGGACTGCGCTCTCACAATATTATGTTAGATCCACTATGGACTGGACTCTCACACTATTATGTTAGATCCACTATGGGCCGCACTCTCACTATTATGTTAGATCCACTATGGACAGGACTCTCACTTTTATGTTAGATCCACTATGGACTGGACTCTCACTATATTATGTTAGATCCACTATGGACTGGACTCTCACTATTATGTTGGATCCACTATGGACTGGACTCTCACTATTATGTTAGATCCACTATGGACAGGACTCTCACTATTATGTTAGATCCACTATGGACATGACTCTCACTATTATGTTAGATCCACTATGGACTGGACTCACACTATTATGTTAGATCCACTATGGACTGGACTCTCACTATTATGTTAGATTCACTATGGACTGGACTCTCACTATTATGTTAGATCCACCATGGACTGCACTTTCACACTATTATGTTAGAGCCACTATGGACTGGACTCTCACACTATTATGTTAGATCCACTATGGACTGGACTCTCACACTATTATGTTAGATCCACTATGGACTGGACTCTCACTATTATGTTAGATCCACTATTGACTGGACTCTCACTATTATGTTAGATCCACTATGAACTAGACTCTCACATTATTATGTTAGATCCACTATGGACTGGACTCTCACACTATTATGTTAGATCCACTATGGACTGTACTCTCACATTATTATGTTAGATCCACTATGGACTGGACTCTCACACTATTATGGTAGATCCAATATGGACTGGACTCTCACACTATTATGTTAGATCCACTATGAACTGGACGCTCACACTATTATGTTAGATCCACTATGGACCGCACTCTCACTATTATGTTAGATCCACTATGGACTGGACTCTCATTATTATGTTAGATCCACTATGGACCGCACTCTCACTATTATGTTAGATACACTATGGACATGACTCTCACTTTTATGTTAGATCCACTATGGACAGGACTCTCATTATTATGTTAGATCCACTATGGACCGCACTCTCACTATTATGTTAGATCCACTATGGACAGGACTCTCACTTTTATGTTAGATCCACTATCGACTGGACTCTCACTATTATGTTAGATCCACTATGGACTGGACTCTCACACTATTATGTTAGATCCACTATGGACTGGACTCTCACTATTATGTTAGATCCACTATGGACTGGACTTTCACTATTATGTTGGATCCACCATGGACTGCACTTTCACACTCTTATGTTAGATCCACTATGGACTGGACTCTCACACTATTATGTTAGATCCACTATGGACTGGACTCTCACACTATTATGTTAGATCCACTATGGACCGCACTCTCACTATTATGTTAGATCCACTATGGACTGGACTCTCACACTATTATGTTAGATCCACTATGGACCGCACTCTCACTATTATGTTAGATCCACTATGGACAGGACTCTCACTTTTATGTTAGATCCACTATGGACTGGACTCTCACTATATTATGTTAGATCCACTATGGACTGGACTCTCACTATTATGTTAGATCCACTATGGACTGGACTCTCACACTATTATGTTAGATCCACTATGGACCGCACTCTCACTATTATGTTAGATCCACTATGGACTGGACTCTCACACTATTATGTTAGATCCACTATGGACTGGACTCTCACTATTATGTTAGATCCACTATGGACTGGACTCTCACTATATTATGTTAGATCCACTATGGACTGGACTCTCACTATTATGTTAGATCCACTATGGACTGGACTCTCACACTATTATATTAGATCCACTATGAACTGGACGCTCACACTATTACGTTAGATCCACTATGGACCGCACTCTCACTATTATGTTAGATCCACTATGGACTGGAATCTCACACTATTATGTTAGATCCACTATGGACTGGACTCTCACTATTATGTTAGATCCACTATGGACTGGACTCTCACACTATTATATTAGATCCACTATGAACTGGACGCTCACACTATTACGTTAGATCCACTATGGACCGCACTCTCACTATTATGTTAGATCCACTATGGACTGGACTCTCACACTATTATGTTATATCCACTATGGACTGGACTCTCACACTATTATGTTAGATCCACTATGGACTGGACTCTCACACTATTATGTTAGATCTACTGTGGACTGGACTCTCACACTATTATGTTAAATCCACTATTGACTGGACTCTCACTATTATGTTAGATCCACTATGGACTGGACTCTCACACTATTATGTTATATCCACAATGGACTGGACTGTCACACTATTATGTTAGATCCACCATGGACTGCACTCTCACAATATTATGTTAGATCCACTATGGACTGGACTCTCACACTATTATGTTAGATCCACTATGGACTGGACTCTCTCACTATTATGTTAGATCCACTATGGACTGGACTCTCACACTATTATGTTAGATCCACAATGGACTGGACTCTCACTATTATGTTAGATCCACTCGACGTCCATTGCACCGGTCAGTCCCCTCCAAGGTTTCTCATCGTCATCCCATTGGGTAGAGTTTTTCCTTGCCCTGATGTGGGATCCGAGCCGAGGATGTCGTTGTGGCTTGTGCAGCCCTTTGAGACACTCGTGATTCAGGGCTATATAAGTAAACATTGATTGATTGATTGATTGAAAGTATGAGATGCCTTCATTCACAAGAGTCCAAGGACATGTATAGTCGGCAAAAAAAGCACTGATAAAATGATAATAATAATAATAATAATAATGGCTGTTTGATTACTAGTAGTAGTATTAGGTCCTTACAACACATGTGCGCTGCCATGCCACACATGACAAAGCGCTTTAGACTGCCAGCACAAGGTTTCACAGTTAATTGGTGCGTCTAAAAGAACATGCCCCCCCCCGTGCTAAAGGTTGCTCCCCCTCCTCCCCTCTCCTTTCTCCTTCAAGCTTGGCTTTTGTCAGCTATAAGGCAAAAAGGCTCGCCGACGCATCCTGTCTTCAATAACAAGGTTTTATACAGAGGTGAGGGCAGGGGAAAGGGAAAATAAAATAAAAGACGAGGCCTTGCAGCGGCGCGGCAAACAGCAGGGAAGGCCATCCGGCGTGTAGGGCGGTGCATTCAGGGACTCGCTAAGCGTCAGGGATGTTCAAAGGAAAATGTAAAGGAAGAGCAGCAGAAACATTGTCTGCGTAGCCTCATTCCCCCCATCGCGGCAATATTGTTTCCTTGAGGAATGCGCCGAGAACTCAAGGAAAGGCACGTGTTGTGCACTGCGTCGTTCCAGCGTGTTTGTGGGCTTTGCACTAAAGCTTTGATAAATGACAAGGAGACGTGCTGACAACAACAGAACGAGAGAGTTAAATGACGCCATCTACGGGTTGTTTTCAAAGTTCCCGGGAACTAGTATGTGATACTTAATAGTAATAATAATAATACTGAATGATAAGTCTCCTTTGTGGAGGGGGGGGGCATAGGTCCGGTGGCCATGGATGAAGTGCTGGCTGTCCAGAGTCGGGACCCGGGGTGGACCGCTCACCTGTGCATCGGTTGGGGACATCTCTGCGCTGCTGACCCGTCTCCGCTCGGGATGGTCCCCTGCTGGCCCCACTATGGACTGGACTCTCACTATTATGTTAGATCCACTATGGACTGGACTCTCACTATTATGTTAGATCCACTATGGACTGGACTTTCACACTATTATGTTAGATCCACTATGGACTGGACTCTCACACTATTATGTTAGATCCACTATGGACTGGACTCTCACTATTATGTTAGATCCACTATGGACTGGACTTCCACACTATTATGTTAGATCCACTATGGACTGGACTCTCACTATTATGTTACATCCACTATGGACTGGACTTTCACACTATTATGTTAGATCCACTATGGACTGGACTCTCACACTATTATGTTAGATCCACTATGGACTGGACTCTCACACTATTATGTTAGATCCACTATGGACTGGACTCTCACACTATTATGTTAGATCCACTATGGACTGGACTCTCACTAATATGTTAGATCCACTATGGACTGGACTCTCACAATATTATGTTAGATCCACTATGGACTGGACTTCCACACTATTATGTTAGATCCACTATGGACTGGACTCTCACACTATTATGTTAGATCCACTATGGACTGGACTCTCACTATTATGTTAGATCTACTATGAACTGGACTTTCACACTATTATGTTAGATCCACTATGGACTGGACTCTCACTATTATGTTAGATCCACTATGGACTGGACTCTCACTATTATGTTAGATCTACTATGGACTGGACTCTCACACTATTATGTTAGATCCACTATGGACTGGACTCTCACCATTATGTTAGATCTACTATGGACTGGACTCTCACAATATTATGTTAGATCCACTATGGACTGGACTCTCACCATTATGTTAGATCCACTATGGACTGGACTCTCACACTATTATGTTAGATCCACTATGGACTGGACTCTCACTATTATGGTAGATCTACTATGGACTGGACTCTCACACTATTATGTTAGGTCCACTATGGACTGGACATTCACACTATTATGTTAGATCCACTATGGACTTGACTCTCGCTATTATGTTAGATCCACTATGGACTCGACTCTCACACTATTATGTTAGATCCACTATGGACTGGACTCTCACTATTATGTTAGATCCACTATGGACTGGACTCTCACAATATTATGTTAGATCCACTATGGACTGGACTCTCACACTATTATGTTAGATCCACTATGGACTGGACTCTCACTATTATGTTAAATCTACTATGGACTGGACTTTCACACTATTATGTTAGATCCACTATGGACTGGACTCTCACCATTATGTTAGATCCACTATGGACTGGACTCTCACACTATTATGTTAGATCCACTATGGACTGGACTCTTACTAGTGGTTAGAGTGTCCGCCCTGAGATCGGTAGGTTGTGGGTTCAAACCCCGGCCGAGTCATACCAAAGACTATAAAAATGGGACCCATTACCTCCCTGCTTGGCACTCAGTATCAAGGGTTGGAATTGGGGGTTAAATCACCAAAAATGATTCCCGGGCGCGGCCACCGCTGCTGCCCACTGCTCCCCTCACCTCCCAGGGGGTGATCAAGGGTGATGGGTTAAATGCAGAGAATAATTTCGCCACACCTAGTGTGTGTGACAATCATTGGTACTTTAACTTTAACTTTAACTTTATTATGGTAGATCTACTATGGACTGGACTCTCACTATTATGTTAGATCCACTATGGACTGGACTTCCACACTATTATGTTAGATCCACTATGGACTGGACTCTCACTATTATGTTAGATCCACTATGGACTGGACTCTCACACTATTATGTTAGATCCACTATGGACTGGACTCTCACTATTATGGTAGATCTACTATGGACTGGACTCTCACTATTATGTTAGATCCACTATGTACTGGACTCTCACACTATTATGTTAGATCCACTATGCACTGGACTTTCACACTATTATGTTAGATCCACTATGGACTGGACTTTCACACTATTATGTTAGATCCACTATGGACTGGACTCTCACTATTATGTTAGATCCACTATGGACTGGACTCTCACAATATTATGTTAGATCCACTATGGACTGGACTTTTACACTATTATGTTAGATCCACTATGGACTGGACGTTCACACTATTATGTTAGATCCACTATGGACTGGGCTCTCACTATTATGTTAGATCTACTATGGACTGGACTCACACTATTATGTTAGATCCACTATGGACTGGACTCTCACTATTATGTTAGATCCACTGTGGACTGCACTCTCACAATATTATGTTAGATCCACTAATTTTAATTAATAAATATATTTATTTTTAGGTAAGATAAACATAATAATACAATGTATCTCTAGTCTGGATGATTTAGTTCTTGTCATCCTGTTGTCCTCCCGTCGTGAAAAAAGGCTGTCCTCACTCAGGTCCGCATGGAGCTGGAGGTGGCGTGGCCTCCAGCTCCGGCTGAAAATCGGGAGATTTCCGGGAGAATATTTCTCCCGGGAGGTTTTCGGGAGAGGCGCTGAATTTCGGGAGTCTCCCGGAAAATTCGGGAGGGTTGGCAAGTATGACATCAATGCACATCATAATGGCAGCTACACTTTCCATCTTAAACATCTAAAAAAAATTATTTGGGAATGTCCGTCGGGCCAGATTGAAAAGCTTAACGGTCCGCAATTTGCCCAGGTCTGCTCTAACTTGAGAGCGACGGGTGATTAGATAACAAGCCCCAGCTGGGCAATCTACTCACCTGCTGCTGTCTTCGAGGCCGGTCCTTACACACCCCGCTCTGCGGCAGGCCCGCGGACCACGCCCCCCTCCACATGCTGTTTTTATCAACAACAAAAAATAGCACAGGTAACACAATAGAGGGGCATGTTTTGACACATTTTCAACTTTTTGTCTGAAGCGGTTCAGGAGAAGAAGAGTTGCACAAACAATCCAGTTTAAATGTATCATACTCAGTAAGAATTTTACCTGGTAGTACCTGATCGCGGCTTTTCTCAGTGGTGCGCAGGTACCACGGCAGTGGGGCAAAGTAAATCTAAATACAGCGGGAGCTGAATAAAGGGATGGTGGTGGATGATGAAATGGAGACCAGCGTCAGCGTGCAATTAGAAATGTACACAGATGATTTGGATGCACCGATGTGATTAGACGGAGCGGTCCCCAGTCTGAAGATTAATCAACTCACAGCAAAGTAATTCTCCAAGACTGTAGGGGCATGTGTGTGTGTGTGTGTGTGTGTGTGTGTGCAGAACGAGGGTGAGTTACACACTATTACAGGCGGCGTACATAAGAGAAACGGGCCTATGACATCAATGGACGCCTATTTAGAGCGCAGCAAGCATGCAGTCTTCATGTAAGGGGAATGAATGGCAGCTATGGGAATGCAGAAGTCAGATATCATACAAGGTAGCTGCATGTGTGTCCAGAGCGGTCTTGGGTTTGAGTCCGAGCACAAGACTTCCTCCAAGGTACTCATCATCATCGGCGGTCACTCAAAGCGAGTATGACAATCCTCCTGGTAGGGGGGTATCCCTTTATGGTATAAGTAGGTATGTAGGTCTTTATTGTCATTGCACAAGTACAACAAAACTTTGTTTTCAGCACAAACCCGTTCAAGATTAGATAAAACAAACCGTGTACAGGGTTACAGAACAGGAACGTTGATGGGTCGCCACAAGAAAAAGGTAAAACGCTGTGGAAAGATGAGTAAAAAAATACAATCCCTCTCCAGACTGGGCCCCCTTAGGAGCCCAGTCTGGAGTGGGGAAAAAAAAACCTCCATAGCAAAGCACATATACATATTACAACGTACATCTCGAGATATCTAGCAACAGAGGGAAGGGAGTGCGAGGTCATGATGGCAGGCCGCAGCTCTCAGGTGCTGACCATCCATTCATCACCCCTATGGGATTTGCGTCGAGGGCGCTGGATTGGGGGCGGGGTGTGTATGTGTGGCGTATATTTTTGTGGATGCATGTTTGTGTTAAAGCATACTTGCCAACCTTGAGACCTCCGAGTTCGGGAGGTGGGGGGTGGGGGGCGGGGAGCGTGGTCGGGGGTAGGCCGGGGGCCGTGGTTAAGATATATATATATATATATATATATACATATATAAGAAATGCTTGACTTTCAGTGAATTCTAGCTATATATATATATATATATATATATATATATATATATATATATATATATATATATATATATATATATATATATATATATATATATATGAAT
Organism: Nerophis lumbriciformis; assembly: GCF_033978685.3. NCBI lineage: Eukaryota > Metazoa > Chordata > Actinopteri > Syngnathiformes > Syngnathidae > Nerophis > Nerophis lumbriciformis. Next base: position 59,596,099 of record NC_084551.2, on the reverse strand, counting down.
AAATAAAAGAAATACTTGAATTTCAGTGTTCATTTATTTACACATATACACACACATAACATTCCTCTACTCATTGTTGAGTTAAGGGTTGAATTGTCCATCCTTGTTCTATTCTCTGTCACTATTTCAGAACACACACATTATACAAATATACATTATAAAATCAATAAGAAAACTAATTTGGGAGTCTGAATTAGGATCAGAAGTTCCTATATAAACATTGCGTACTCACGTCTCCATTTTGTATTGATTACTGCAGCTGTGCACTGGATTCATTCACAAATACAAACTACAACTCACAAACACTTTAGAGTTAGGCTCCACCATCAGAATGTTTACTTAAACTTATAAAGATCACATGGATATTATTCAGTGAGTTGATTCACCAAAACTAACCTGTTATACAGGAGGAAAAAGCACACAGGACGTTTCAATTGTTCACAGACTGGTCGCGCTCATCAGAATGACAAGACACTTCCGGTCTGCAGGTGATAGCATTCAATTGGGAAGAAACGCCCTACTGCCCCCTACTGGCCAATGTGAATACTGATAAATGTGTAATGACAGCTCCAAAAACGAATTCAAACCACAAAATAAAATAAATAAATCAACACAAAAATGTGACACATTATGGGTGGGTCACATATGCATGTACAACAGGCTGTCAACACGTCACTCATGGAGCTGGAGGGGGCGTGGCCTCCAGCTCCACCTGAATTTCGGGAGATTTTCGGGAGAAAATTTGTCCCGGGAGGTTTTCGGGAGAGGCGCTGAATTTCGGGAGTCTCCCAGAAAATCCGGGAGGGTTGGCAAGTATGTGTTAAAGCTCCGTAGTATGTCTCTGTTCCGCGGCCTTGGTGTTCTCGCCAGTCAGTCCAAAGTCAACAACAACAGGTGTGTGTCCATGAGAGACAAGAAGGGAGTTTGTTGTGTCTTCGCTGCACTGTCCTTGGGGAGAGTCTCCAAGCCAGGGAAACAATCCAAGTTAGAATGCTTAGTATGCGAGTGAAAATAAAATTTGCTTTTCACTCTAAATTGCCTATGAGGATGGAGGATGCCTGTGCGCGAATTTGTTTAACATGGGGAGACTGGTGCACAGACAGTCACCACAAGATCCTTGACAGATCCGGGGCAGGGTCCAGTGGCATGGAGTCCAAGACGACTGGGGACCCTTTTATGCCGCAGCCTTCATCCGCCATCCCAGCCGTTGTGACGCTCCATAGGGTTAGCAATCATCCTCCGCCTGTTCCACCATTGAGGTCTTGGGTTGTAATTTCCCCATAACTGGGCCCACATGGATGTGGGGGTGCCTTCTTCCACCATCGCAGCCGTTGTGGTAGTTCTTACATCTACCGCCTTCCGCCTGCTCCGCCGTTGAGGTCTTTACCGTATCCCTGGCTAGGGGGCAGTCAGGTACTAGGCCTTTGCCAAGGGCCACCTGGGGTGACAGTAGTAAAGGGGTTAACCTCCTAGTGCCCCAAGACCCCATAGAGGAGCCTCCACTGCCGGATGCACTTTAACGTCATGCCCAGGACGATAACGTCACTCCCAGGACGAAGGTACTACCACAGTCCAAAAGCATGTAAGTGGTGGTCACTGAAGACTCGGAAAAACCTGAGTTTGGTTTGCCGTAGTACGATTCAAAACAGCAAAAATCCTGATCAGGCTTCCATTTCCACTGAATGATATATTTACAGTCACAGCCCTGTCATTGTGAAGATTGCTGATGAGCACTTTTTTTCAGTCAGTCAGTCTAACCACATTGTGAAGTATGCGGACGACACAACAGGTGGTTGACTGGTGCAGAACCAACAACCTGGTCCTGAACGTCGACAAGACCAAGGAGATCATCGTCGACATCAGGAGGCACCAGTCCAGCCACACTCCACTCTTCATCAACGGCACAGCAGTGGAGATGGTAAGCAGCACCAAGTTCCTGGGGGTGCAGATGACTGACAATATGACCTGGTCTCTACACACCGGAGCTCTTAGCAGCGCATGCACTTTTTACGTCGGATGAAAAGAGCACAGTTCCCTCCCCTCATTCTCAGCACATTCTACAGAGGTCTGGACTGGAGCCTGCAATGCCTCAGACTGGAAGTCTCTCCAGAGAGTGGTTAGGATGGCGGAAAATATCATCAGGACTCCTCTTCCTCCTATCCGGGAGATCGCAAAAAGCCGCTGCCTGACCAGGGCTCAGAAAATCTGCAGAGACTCCTCCCACCCCCACCAAGGACTGTTTTCACTGCTGGATTCTAGAAAAGATGTTCCGCAGCCTCCGTAGCAGAACCTCCAGGTTCTGTAACAGCTTCTTCCTACAGGCCGTAAGACTCTTGAACGCATTATAATAATCCCCTCAATTCCCCCCAAAAATGGATTAACTGGCTGGAATATAAAGACAATATAACATACATCCGTAAATGTGGATGCATATGCAAAAGTGCAATATATTTATCTGTACAGTAATCTATTTATTTATTTATATCTGCACCTTATTGCTTTTTTATTCTGCACTAAAACGAGCTAATGCAACAAAATTGTGTTCTTATCTGTACTGTAAAGTTCAAATTGGAATGATGTTGGTGTTGTTTACTTGAGTCATATTGCAGTCTACACGTATCTCTTATGTGTGACTGCCATCTACTGGTCACACTTATCATTTCACCATGTACCAAATAAAATTGCTTCGAGGTCGGTAAGCACAACCAGAATGATTCCATCCACACTGTCGAGTTTTGAGGGGGGGGAAAAGGATTTTAAGTGGGCCTTATAGTCCGGAAAATACGGTACTCAAATTACTGAGAAGTAAAATTGCTAAGTGTTTTAGGTTACTAAAAATAAACACTTAAAAAAAATAAAAATTCCATTTAGTTATTGTTTTCTTTTAAACATGACGGAAAAAATCCCCTAAAAAATTATTTTTAGACATTTTTATTTTTAGGCCATATACCACCCTAATATCTAATTAACAATGAATTAATTCTATTTTTATAATGTACAAAAAAAATGGCCATTTTAGATGGCATATAAAGTGCCGTAATATTGGCATTTTAAAAGTGTTCTTTTACAACCAGGTGCTACGTTACTGTAAATCGAAAAATGTTACCATTGTTATTCTTTTGGTAGAATCCACGGTCGTTGTTTTTATAGTTTATTACAGTAAACTGCAGCAGCTATTTTTACAGGAGAATTCTGGCGACTGCAAACTCAACATATTGCGAATGAAACCATGTTGCCGAAAATAAATAAAATTAAAATAAAAGGTTTTTTATATATAGAAGGTTTATTTTTATTTGTATTGTATTTATTTATTATTTAAAAAAAAATGTTGGTTTGTTTATTTTTATTTTTATTTATTTTTTAGCCGGGGAGGGGAAAAGGTGTCTGTTTCTAAGTACCTGTATTAGGATTTCCCTATCAAATGAATAAATAAATAATATTTAAAAAAATTTAAATAAAAAAAAATTTAATAAAAGGTTTATTATATATGTAGAAGGTTTATTTTTTTTTATTTTTTTTTTTTTTTCTGTATTTTTATTTTATTTTTTCTTCTTTTTTTTTTTAGCTGGGGAGGGAAAAGGTGTCAAATGAATAAATAATTTTTTTATTTTTTTTTAAATAAAAATAAAAATAAAAAACAGTACTATACAGCTTCTGAAAAATACCTGTACTTTTTTTTTCCCGGACATGACGCCACACTGTCATCACGTCATGACATTGTTGGTAAGACGGGCAGAGGCACATGTTAAACAACACACACACACACACACGCACGCACACACACACACATACAAACTGCAGCAGCTATTTTTACGGGAGAATTCTGCCGACTTTGCTACCAATTTTTTATTGTGAAATCGACTTTTTTTCCATAATGAAAACGCAACATATTGCGAATGAAACCATGTTGCCGAAAATAAATAAAATAAAAATAAAAGGGTTTTTTTATATATAGAAGGTTTATTTTTATTTGTATTGTATTTATTTTATTTTATTTTTTTAAATGTTGGTTTGTTTATTTTTATTTTTATTTATTTTTTAGCTGGGGAGGGGAAAAGGTGTCTGTTTCTAAGTACCTGTATTATGATTTCCCTATCAAATGAATAAATAAATATTATTAAAAAATATTTAAATAAAAAAAAAATTTAATAAAAGGTTTATTATATATGTAGAAGGTTTATTTTATTTTATTGTATTTTTTTTTCTGTATTTTTTTTTTTTTTTCTGTATTTTTTTTAGCTGGGGAGGGAAAAGATGTCAAATGAATAAGTAAATATTATAAAAAAAATAAAAAAAAAATAGAAACAATTGAAAATAAAAAACAGTACCATACAGCTTCTGAAAAATACCTGTACTTTTTTTTTTTTTCCGGACATGACGCCGCACTGTCATCACGTCATGACATTGTTGGTAAGACGGGCAAAGGCACATGTTAAACAACACACACACACACACACACACACACACACACACACACACACACACACACACGCACACACATACAAACTGCAGCAGCTACTTTTTACGGGAGAATTCTGCCGACTTTGCTGCCAATTTTTTATTGTCAAATCGACTTTTTTTCCATAATGAAAACGCAACATATTGCGAATGAAACCATGTTGCCAAAAATAAATAAAATAAAAATAAAAGGTTTTTTTTATATATAGAAGGTTTATTTTTATTTTTATTTTATTTGTATTTTTTTTAAATGTTGGTTTGTTTATTTTTATTTTTATTTATTTTTTAGCTGGGGAGGGGAAAAGGTGTCTGTTTCTAAGTACCTGTATTATGATTTCCCTATCAAATGAATAAATAAATATTATTAAAAAATATTTAAATAAAAACAAATTAAATAAAAGATTTACTATATGTAGAAGGTTTATTTATTTTTATTTTTATTTTTTTCTGTATTTTTATTTTATTTTTTCTTCTTCTTTTTTAGCTGGGGAGGGAAAAGGTGTCAAATGAATAAATAAATATTATTAAAAAAAATACAATAGAAATAAATGAAAATAAAAAACAGTGCCATACAGCTTCTGAAAAATACCTGTACTTTTTTTTTTTTTCCGGACATGACGCCGCACTGTCATCACGTCATGACATTGTTGGTAAGACGGGCAGAGGCACATGTTAAACAACACACACACACACACACACACACACACACACACACACACACACATACCGTACAAACTGCAGCAGCTATTTTTACGGGAGAATTCTGCCGACTTTGCTGCCAATTTTTTATTGTAAAATCGACTTTTTTTCCATAATGAAAACGCAACATATTGCGAATGAAACCATGTTGTCGGATGTAGGCCGTGACCGTGGTCTATGTCAGACCTGCCATTGACTGGTGGCCTCCTGCACTAAATCATCTGGGATAGACTCCAGCTTCCAGTGACCGTGAAGAAGATTCATGTCCCAGCAGTTTTTCCTCTCAACCTGCTTGAAAGTGTCCAATTTTGAGGTCACAAGAAGAAGAAAAGGTGAGCACCACGTCAGCTCGGTGGAGCTTCAGGCGTGAGCGTCTACAAAGACTTAAGTTAATGAGCGCAGACCAATTAAAAGGAGCCTTCATCCTCCTCCTCCTCCTCGCATGGTCGTCGCTTCACGTCCTTCTGTCTCCTCTTCTCCAGTGGCTTGTTATTGATCACCTTTAACCCCCCCGTGTCAAAAGTAGCATTTAGGCTCATCCCTGGGGCCGAGCGTGCGTCGATCGCACCCTGCCCCATGAATCATTACTGGGAGGGGCCGGCCTGACTTTCACACACGCCCCGAGGGGGTCAAGGGTCATCGCCGGTCCCATGGATTAGCGCCCAGACAGCCCCCCGCTTGGCCCCTTGCCCTCCGTCCAGCCTTAATTCTAATCCCCCCACGACCCTCCGGCAGTGGGACCCTTTTTGATTTTTGAATAAGACAAAAGATCGATTTTATTTCGCCGTTCACAGCTCTGCCAGAACGTGACTGTCGGTCTTCTCTGGTCACCGATATCAAGAACGTCTAAGATGAATGAAGGATGGGCAACGTTATGGGTTGTTTAGACCAAAATACTTGAAGGAGTTTTTTCAGCCGGTGAAGATAACTTCCTTTTCCACA
>NC_084551.2:59580000-59585000 GCF_033978685.3 Nerophis lumbriciformis | reverse complement strand
TAATAATAATTTCATTTAACCTAACCTAACTTTTGTCAAGACTTGGTCCGGGGGTGTGTGCTTTTCCAGGATGCAACGGAAAGTTGGCTCGTGCGAGACGGGAATGAAGGTACATGATTTATTATTATCAAAAAAAGGAATAAATGAACGCGCGCACAGTGGCGGAGAATAAACTATGAAACCAAAAGACTATAGCAAAAAAGTACAAACAAAAAACACACACAATGGCGGAGAACAAACTATGAAACCAAAAAGACTATATATATGGAACAAAAACTTACTTGGCTTGGACAAAAGTCGTTGCTTGAGGAATTGACATGAAAAGAAGTATCAGGCATGAACAGAGCATAAATGTGTTGAGGTCGTCAGGACGAACAACAGAAAATGAATGAACTTAAATACTATGGACATGATTAGTGAAAGCAGGTGCGTGACTCAAAACGTGAAACAGGTGCGTGACGTGACAGGTGAAAACTAATGGTTGCTATGGTGACAAACAAGAGTGCACAATGGGTCCAAACGTGGAACAGGTGAAACTAATGGGTAATCATGCAAACAAGACAAGGGAGTGAAAAGCCAGAAACTAAACAAAACATGACTTAGAACAAAACATGATTACACAGACATGACAGAGCCCCTCCCTTAAGGACAGATACCAGATGTCCATTAAAAAAAATAACAAGAGTCATGGGAGGGCGGGAGGGGGACATGGCGGTGGGTCGCCAGACCACGTGTCCCCGTATCCACCGGGGCAGAGTTAGGTGGCGGCGGCGAGTGGAACGCCGCTGCAGTATCAGGCATGAACAGAGCATAAATGTGTTGAGGTCGTCAGGACGAACAACAGAAAATGAATGAACTTAAATACTATGGACATGATTAGTGAAAGCAGGTGCGTGACTCAAAACGTGAAACAGGTGCGTGACGTGACAGGTGAAAACTAATGGTTGCTATGGTGACAAACAAGAGTACACAATGAGTCCAAACGTGGAACGGGTGAAACTAATGGGTAATCATGCAAACAAGACAAGGGAGTGAAAAGCCAGAAACTAAACAAAACATGACTTAGAACAAAACATGATTACACAGACATGACAACTTTATACAAAAGCAGATTGCTTTTGATGGTTTTATTTTTAACACTGTCTTACACAACTCGTCCTGATGTATAATACAATGCAAAAATGTCAATTTCTGTCACTTTATCCTGCATCCTCTTTAAAAGTCCAACATTTTTCCCCGTCAGATTTGGACAACCATCTGTTGTCACACCTGCCAGCTTGTCCCATTTCAGTCCTAACATGTCCAAACAAGCATTTACCTATGTGAACAAGTCATTACCTGTGGTTGTCTCTTTAATTGACTGCATGGCTGCCAGTTCCGTCGTGATTTGAAAGTCTGCAGTTATCCTGCGTAAGAAGATGAGCAGCTGGGAGGTGTCACGTACATCGCAGCTCTCATCCAAAGCCAGCGAAAAACAGTCAAAGTCGGCCGTTCTGTTCTTCAGCTAAAGCCATACTTGCCAACCCTCCCGAATTTTCCAGGAGACTCCCGAAATTCAGCGCCTCTCCCGAAAACCTCCCGGGACAAATATTCTCCCGAAAATCTCCCGATTTTCAGCCGGAGCTGGAAGCCACGCCCCCGCCAGCTCCATGCGGACCTGAGTGAGGACAGCCTTTTTTCACGACGGGAGGACAACAGGGTGACAAGAACTAAATCATCCAGACTAGAGATAAATTGTATTATTATGTTTATCTTACCTAAAAATAAATATATTCATTAATTTAAAAAAATTAAAAAAATAAATACATTTTTACTATATTTTGCTAAAAACATCAAAATTAATTGTATTTTTATTTGTATTTTTTCGTGACTCCTTATTACATCCAGCCATAGAATTATACATTAAAATAAACATATTTGAAATAATTGATTTTAAATTATCATAATAATTCATTTAAAATGACCATATTTAATTATTAAAATAATTGCTTGTTTATCAACAACTTTAGCATTTTATTCAATACATTTTGAAACTCTCACAAGCCAAGTTATGTTATATTCCTTAATATTTATGTATGCACGTTTGAAGTATCAATTATCTAAACACAGTTTGTTTGCATATTTTCAGGATGTAGATATCTATATATATATATATATATATATATATATATATATATATATATATATATATATATATATATATATATATATACATATATATGAAATACTTGACTTGGTGAACTCTAGCTGTCAATATACTCCCCCCCCTCTTAACCACGCCCCCAACCATGCCCCGCCCCACCCCCGACCACGCCCCCACCCCCCACCTCCCGAAATCGGAGGTCTCAAGGTTGGCAAGTATGGCTAAAGCTCCAAGTTTCCAGCGATGGTCTCAACCCGCCTCGTTACAGTGCGTCGGGAGAGTGACACGTTCTCAAATGCGCCCCTCTTCTCCAGCACATTTCAGCGCAACAGAGTCCAATAAGCACTCCTTAATAAACTCTCCGTCAGAAAACGGCATACTTTTTCTGGCGATTTTGTGAGAAATGACGAAACTTGTCCTGACGGCTGCATATCCGGGGGTTTGAAATTTGGCAAAAAGTCCTTCTTGGGTTTGCAGTTTTACCATCAACGCATCAGCCTCCTTTGCACGCACTTCATCAGACAGCATACTTGCCAACCCTCCCGAATTTTCCGGGAGACTCCCGAAATTCAGCGCCTCTCCCGAAAACCTCCCGGGACAAATATTCTCCCGAAAATCTCCCGATTTTCAGCCGGAGCTGGAGGGGGCGTGGCCTCCAGCTCCGGACTTGAGTGAGGACAGACTTTTTTTTTATGACGGGAGGACAACAGGGTGACAAGAACTAAATCATCCAGACTATAGATAAATTGTATTATTATGTTTATCTTACCTAAAAATAAATATATAAATTAATTTATTTAAAAAAAACTAAATACATTTTTACTATATTTTGCTAAAAACATCAAAATTAATTGTATTTTTATTTTGTATTTTTTCATCCAGCCATACAATTATACATTAAAATAAACATATATGAAATAATTAATTTTAAATGATCATAATAATTCATTTAAAATGACCACATTTAATTATTAAAATGATTGCTTGTTTATCAACAACTTTAGCATTTTATTCATTACATTTTGAAGCTCTCAGACGCCAAGTTATGTTATATTCCTTAAGATTTATTTATGCAAGTTTGAAGTATCAATTATCTAAACATATTTTCAGGATGTAGATATATATATATATATATATATATATATATATATATATATATATGTATATGTATATGTATATATATATATATATATATATATATATATATATATATATATATATATATATATATATATATATATATATATATATCGGTGGCAAGGCCCCGGGGGTGGATGAGATCCGCCCGGAGTTCCTTAAGGCTCTGGATGCTGTGGGGCTGTCTTGGTTGACAAGACTCTGCAGCATCGCGTGGACATCGGGGGCGGTACCTCTGGATTGGCAGACCGGGGTGGTGGTTCCTCTCTTTAAAAAGGGGAACCGGAGGGTGTGTTCTAACTATCGTGGGATCACACTCCTCAGCCTTCCCGGTAAGGTCTATTCAGGTGTACTGGAGAGGAGGCTACGCCGGATAGTCAAACCTCGGATTCAGGAGGAACAGTGTGGTTTTCGTCCTGGTCGTGGAACTGTGGACCAGCTCTATACTCTCGGCAGGGTCCTTGAGGGTGCATGGGAGTTTGCCCAACCAGTCTACATGTGCTTTGTGGACTTGGAGAAGGCATTCGACCGTGTCCCTCGGGAAGTCCTGTGGGGAGTGCTCAGAGAGTATGGGGTTTCGGATTGTCTGATTGTGGCGGTCCGCTCCCTGTATGATCAGTGTCAGAGCTTGGTTCGCATTGCCGGCAGTAAGTCGGACACGTTTCCGGTGAGGGTTGGACTGCGCCAAGGCTGCCCTTTGTCACCGATTCTGTTCATAACTTTTATGGACAGAATTTCTGGGCGCAGTCAAGGCGTTGAGGGGATCCGGTTTGGTGGCTGCAGGATTAGGTCTCTGCTTTTTGCAGATGATGTGGTCCTGATGGCTTCATCTGGCCAGGATCTTCAGCTCTCACTGGATCGGTTCGCAGCCGAGTGTGAAGCGACTGGGATGGGAATCAGCACCTCCAAGTCCGAGTCCATGGTTCTCGCCCGGAAAAGGGTGGAGTGCCATCTCCGGGTTGGGGAGGAGATCTTGCCCCAAGTGGAGGAGTTCAAGTACCTCGGAGTCTTGTTCACGAGTGAGGGAAGAGTGGATCGTGAGATCGACAGGCGGATCGGTGCGGCGTCTTCAGTAATGCGGACGCTGTATCGATCCGTTGTGGTGAAGAAGGAGCTGAGCCGGAAGGCAAAGCACTCAATTTACCGGTCGATCTACGTTCCCATCCTCACCTATGGTCACGAGCTTTGGGTTATGACCGAAAGGACAAGATCACGGATACAAGCGGCTGAAATGAGTTTCCTCCGCCGGGTGGCGAGGCTCTCCCTTAGAGATAGGATGAGAAGCTCTGTCATCCGGGGGGAGCTCAAAGTAAAGCCGCTGCTCCTCCACATCGAGAGGAGCCAGATGAGGTGGTTCGGGCATCTGGTCAGGATGCCACCCGAGCGCCTCCCTAGGGAGGTGTTTAGGGCACGTCCGACCGGTAGGAGGCCACGGGGAAGACCCAGGACACGTTGGGAAGACTATGTCTCCCGGCTGGCCTGGGAACGCCTCGGGATCCCCCGGGAGGAGCTGGACGAAGTGGCTGGGGAGAGGGAAGTCTGGGCTTCCCTGCTTAGGCTGCTGCCCCCGTGACCCGACCTCGGATAAGCGGAAGAAGATGGATGGATGGATGGATGGATATATATATATATATAAATATATATATATGTATATGTATGAAATACTTGACTTGGTGTATTCTAGCTGTCAATATACACCTCCCCTCTTAACCACGCCCCC